>NC_092154.1:15479286-15659286 GCF_045791955.1 Oncorhynchus clarkii lewisi
AGTTTATACTGTTCCATCTGTCATTTTGCCAACTCAGTTTGTTTAATCTGCTATTTTTCTAGCAGCATTAACTCGTTGCTCAAAACTTAAACCAGTGACACCTGGTGACACAACTGGAGTAACAAACTGTGGCTCTCGAACAGTTAGGATTCCTTCCTCAACTAGTTTGGCTTTTAGATTGGCCTTCATATTGTTTTTCAATTGCTTACGATCTAATTCAATATTGTAGTGCTCAGCAATCTGTGCCATCTGCTCTTTAGTCTACTGCTCCAAACGTGCTTCAGACGGGCACTCAACTTGTCCACATTATTAGCCATGATAAACTCAACTAAAGTACCAATTAGACTGTGACAAAAGCCTGTACATAGTGTACCCTGATAATGTGAAGGACAACCAACACAAAATGGACCCTCCCCGGCCCTAGTCTAATTAATATACCCATCTAACTGACTATTTAACCAAAAACCCTAGTCTTTGTGCAAACACTGGCTTTGGGTCAGTCACAGTGGTCAGGTATTCTGTTTAGGACCAAATAACAATATTTTTATCTCGCTCTCTCTCTATTTTGACGACTCTCTCTTTCAGTGTCTCTCTATCTTTCCTCTTTCTTGCTTTCGCTCTATTTTTCTATCTCTCTCAGAAGCCAGGTACAAGCTAGAGAGGAACTATTAACTGACTACCTGATCACCGAATTGTATTCTAGTTTGCTGTTTCATTAACCTGAACTAGTTTTGTTATTTTCTTGGTGCTGGACGTCTCACCATTGGCCTTATCAAGTGAAATACCACAGTCTGAGGTTTCTGTTCCCTTTATGTAAGAGCCACTAGAGGAGATGTGTTGTATTACTGTACAAAAGGTTTGAACTTTAGCTGAACTTTTTTCTTGATTGACGAGAAATGACTCACGCTCTGCAGTGTTTTAGTGATTCACAAGGGGAGAGATCTCACTTGACTGTACTTGGGTTGGTCTCTATAAAGGCAAAAGAGCATCCGCAAAGTCAATTTGCCCGCAGACTCAAGAGAAGAGATGAGAACACCTTTTATAATTCAAATGATCTCTCATGAATTGCCTCTGGTATTTGTATCTATGTAGCTTACATTGTGCACTTAGTCTGTACTCAGCAATAAGTTAATGGAGTCTTGCTGTAGGCTAGTAAGACTCCACCTTGGACAGCCTCGAGACATAGAGATGGGTATTGGTTATTTCGCTAGTTGACTTCGGTCCTCTGTAGCTCAGTTGGTAGAACATGATGCTTGCAACACCAGGATAGTGGGTTTGATTCCAGTGACCGACCTTATGTAAAATGAATGACTGTAAGTCTCTTTGGAGAATAGTGTCTGCTAAATGGCATATATTATATATAACTGGACTGTTACTAGGAGACAGAGTTCTCCTCTAGTCTTTCCTGGTTATTCCACTGAGTTCTCAGTCTTTCCCTATTCAACAGGGTTAATGTAGAGCACGTGTCAAACTCAAGGCCTGCGGGTGGAAAAGCAACCTCAGTCAACATTGAAATGACTAAAACCAAATCGAAACTGTGTAGAAATTATATTGGACCTACATTTTTATACAGTAGTCTCTTCACTCTTTCCATGTTGCTAAGAATCATCGAAACAAAAGCTGAATTGTCAGGAAGCGTCAAAAATTCAAAAAACAATGGATAGAGGGCTATTTTTTGCTCATTTTGACAGCGTGGAAATCTAACACATTTTCAGTGTGGGCCTCCAGACCTCGGTGAAGAGCGAATGCGGTCCGTAGGCAACATTTGTTTGACACTTCTGATGCAGAAAGAGGGTGCACACACAACAAATATGAAATACTTATCATACATTTTGTTAGTCTTTACATTTATTGAATTAAATATAGTTCAGCTGTCCCTGACATTTCAGCTGCTGCCTTTCTCAAGGGATGTTGTTGCAAAGGGTTAGAGCGGTAGCTAGCTTGGTAGCTTGTTCATTCTGACTGGTGTAGGTCAGATGTGTTCATTCTGACTGGTGTAGGTCAGATGTGTTCATTCTGACTGGTGTAGGTCAGATGTGTTTATTCTGACTGGTGTAGGTCAGATGTGTTCATTCTGACTGGTGTAGGTCAGATGTGTTCATTCTGACTGGTGTAGGTCAGATGTGTTCATTCTGACTGGTGTAGGTCAGATGTGTTTATTCTGACTGGTATAGGTCAGATGTGTTTATTCTGACTGGTGTAGGTCAGATGTGTTCATTCTGACTGGTGTAGGTCAGATGTGTTCATTCTGACTGGTGTAGGTCAGATGTGTTCATTCTGACTGGTGTAGGTCAGATGTGTTTATTCTGACTGGTGTAGGTCAGATGTGTTTATTCTGACTGGTGTAGATCAGACATGTTCATTCTGACTGGTGTAAATCAGATATGTTCAATCTGCCTCGTGTAGGTCAGATGTGTTTATTCTGACTGGTGTAGGTCAGATGTGTTCATTCTGACTGGTGTAGGTCAGATGTGTTCATTCTGACTGGTGTAGGTCAGATGTGTTCATTCTGACTGGTGTAGGTCAGATGTGTTCATTCTGACTGGTGTAGGTCAGATGTGTTCATTCTGACTGGTGTAGGTCAGATGTGTTTATTCTGACTGGTGTAGGTCAGATGTGTTCATTCTGACTGGTGTAGGTCAGATGTGTTTATTCTGACTGGTGTAGGTCAGTTGTGTTTATTCTGACTGGTGTAGGTCAGATGTGTTCATTCTGACTGGTGTAGGTCAGATGTGTTCATTCTGACTGGTGTAGGTCAGATGTGTTCATTCTGACTGGTGTAGGTCAGATGTGTTCATTCTGACTGGTGTAGGTCAGATGTGTTTATTCTGACTGGTGTAGGTCAGATGTGTTTATTCTGACTGGTGTAGGTCAGATGTGTTCATTCTGACTGGTGTAGGTCAGATGTGTTCATTCTGACTGGTGTAGGTCAGATGTGTTCATTCTGACTGGTGTAGGTCAGATGTGTTTATTCTGACTGGTGTAGGTCAGACGTGTTTATTCTGACTGGTGTAAATCAGATATGTTCAATCTGCCTCGTGTAGGTCAGATGTGTATAATTCTGACTGGTGTAGGTCAGATGTGTTTATTCTGACTGGTGTAGATCAGATATGTTCATTCTAACTGGTGTAAATCAGATATGTTCAATCTGCCTGGTGTAGGTCAGACATGTTCATTCTGACTGGTGTAGATCAGACATGTTCATTCTGACTGGTGTAGATCAGACATGTTCATTCTGACTGGTGTAGGTCAGATGTGTTCAATCTGCCTGGTGTAGATCAGATGTGTTCATTCTGCCTGGTGTAGATCAGACATGTTCATTCTGACTGGTGTAGGTCAGATGTGTTCAATCTGCCTGGTGTAGGTCAGATGTGTTCATTCTGACTGGTGTAGGTCAGATGTGTTCATTCTGCCTGGTGTAGATCAGACATGTTCATTCTGACTGGTGTAGGTCAGATGTGTTCATTCTGACTGGTGTAGGTCAGATGTGTTCATTCTGACTGGTGTAGATCAGATGAGTTCATTCTCTCTCTCAATTCAATTTCGATTCAATTTAAGGGGCTTTATTGGCATGGGAAACATATCAAATCAAATCAAACTTTATTTTCCACATGCGCCAAATACAACAAGTGCAGACTTTAATGTGAAATGCTTACTTACAAGCCCTTAACCAAAAGTGCAGTTCAAGAAGAAGAAATTATTTACCAAGTAAGCTAAAATAAAAAGTAATAATAAAAAGTAACACAATAAGAATAACAATAATGAGGCTATATACAGGGGGCACCGGTACCAAATCAGTGTGCAGGGGTACAGGCTAGTTGATGTAATCTGTACATGTAGGTGGGGGCGAAGTGGCTATGCATAGGTAACAAACAAACAGCGAGTAGCAGCAGTGTACAAGGGGGGGGAGTCAATGTAAATTGTCCGGTGGCGATTTTTATGAATTGTTCAGCAGTCTAATGGTTTGAGGGTAGAAGCTGTTGAAGGGCCTTTTGGTCCTAGACTTGGCGTTCCGGTAAAGCTTGCCGTGCGGTAGCAGAGAAAACAGTCTATAACTTGGGTGACTGGAGTCTCTGACAATTTTATGGGCTTTCCTCTGACACCGCCTATTACAGTGAGGGAAAAAAGTGGACTGGAAGAAAGATTTCTTCCAGTCCAAAACGATGTCCTCTCCGTTCAAAATATTTTCCTCCATTTGGGAATCGCTAAATTAATCGTCCTCCAACAATCTCTGTCTCACTTTCCCGATCAATTTCTTCTAAAATTGTGTGTACATCTGTATATCTAGACTTAGATTTAGCTTTCCCTGACTTAGTCGCCATACTGATTGATATATAAACAGCTGAAGATGTGCTTTACCAAAACAGTGCTGTGCGTAACATGCGTGGTTCCTTCCGGTATGAATCGTCAATGGCGAATGACCCTCTTTACGCCGGAGATTACTACATGGGTTGGTCTTCCAACACATAAACATTACATATTGCCGTTTACCTCAGCTCATTGGCTATCTACCCAGCTAGATTTCAAGACGATCAGTGGTCATTGGGTTAAAATACAGTCAATCAACGAAACAGCGGTCATATCATTCGTGCACAATGATGTCTTTACTTGTTGTCTTCAAATCGGTTTCTTTCAGTCAATATGTCCCGCGAAATGATCCATCAGGTTTGGTTGTGTTACAAACAAACCAGTTGATTGCAATGAAACCAAACATGAATGGAAAAGTCACGTTTAGTGTGTGTATTTACATCGAATGTGTCGTCGAAAATGGAATGAGACGGAATTCACGACACAAGCGGTTCACAAAATGTTTCGTGTTAGGCTATAAAAATGGATTTGATCAAACAAAAGACCATTCATTGTGTAACAATGAGCATTGGGATTGCAAACAGAGGAAGATCGTCAAAGGTAAACTATTTATTTTATTGCAGTTTGGGATTTTGTTACGCCTGTGCTGGTTGAAATAGTTGTTTTTTATTGGGCTCTATCCTCAGATAATTGCATCGTATTCTTTCGCAGTAAATCCTTTTTTAAATTTGACAACGCAGTTGGATTAGCAAGATTCTAGGCTTTCGAAACATGTGAGACACTTGTATTTTCATGAATGTTTAATATGACTATTTTTGTAGCGATCACCGGGTTCGGTGCGCAGAGAGGTTAAGTTTGCCTGCATTAAAGTCCCCGGCCACTAGGAGCACCACTTCTGGGTGAGCATTTTCTTCTTTGCTTATGGCCTTATAGTGTTGTTTGAGAGCTGTCTTTGTGCCAGCTTCACTTTTGTGGTGGTAAATAGACGGCTACAAATAATACATATGAGAACTATCTTGGTAGATAGTGTGGTCAACAACTTATCATAAGGTACTCTACCTCAGGCGAGCAATACCTTGAGACTTCTTTAATATTAAATATGTTTATTATTAATATGTTTACGTTGCCAAAGCAAGTGAAATAGATAATAAACAAAGGTGAAAGAAATAATAAAAAAATGAACGGTCAACATTACACTCACAAAAGTTCCAAAAGAATAAAGACATTTCAAATGTATATATACAGTGTTGTATCGATGTGCAAATAGTTAAAGTACAAAAGGGAAAATAAATACATGTAAATGTGGGTTGAATTTACATTGGTGTTTGTTCTTCACTGGTTGCCCTTTTTTTGTGGCAACAAGTCACACATCTTGCTGTTGTGATTGCACACTGGTATTTCACCCAATAGATATGGGAGTTTATCAAAATTGGATTTATTTTCTAATTCTTTGTGGGTCTGTAATCTGAGGGAAATATGTGTCTATAATATGGTCATACATTTGGCAGGAGGTTGGATCTCAGAGATCATCTTGTTCTACTGTAAGAATTGTCTCAGTAGTGCTTCTTTTCCCTGTGGAACAGACCATTACTTTCCTTTGTTGATTTCTGCTGGTCAAGCAAAGTGGATTACTCTCTCTCTCTCTTTCTCTCTCTCTCTCTCTCTCTCTCTCTCTCTCTCTCTCTCTCTCTCTCTCTCTCTCTCTCTCTCTCTCTCTCTCTCTCTCTCTCTCTCTCTCTCTCTCTCTCTCTCTCTCTCTTTCTCTCTCGTTCTCGCTCTCGCTCTCTCTCTCGCTTTCTCTCTCTTTCTCTTTCTCTCTTTCTCTCTCTTTCTCTCTCGCTCTCTCTCTCTTTCTCTCTCTCGCTCTCTCACTCTCTCTCTCGCGCACGCACTTATCTTCCTTAAAGACTGTTCTTCCAGACACAAGGCACACACCTTCCTCTCCTCTTTGGAAGCTGTGTGCTTTTCCTTGTTCTAATCCAATTATAGACACTAATTTAGGAGACCTACATTTCACTTTTCTGACTGGCTAGTGTTAGATTCAGAAGCCAGAGATTCTCTCCGATCTCTGTGGACTTCTGCTAAGGAAAACAAAGACCTTGTCACTTCGTGTGCTGTGAAAGGGCCTTGAGATCGCTCCCATGGTGTTTAACTTTATTCGAAAATGAACGTTTTATATAGTATGCATGCATGCCCTTTAACAGTGAACAATCTTTAGTCTCCAGATAACGATATAAAGAGATTGATCCACTTTTCCTCAGTTGTGTACTTGAACACAAGAATCCTAAAGATACCCGCGATGGAACCCTTTGTAGAAACCTGTGGTTTACAGGTCAAACAAGGGCAAGTGAGCCATTAAGCAACATTGGGATACTTAATTAACGTTAAGAAAAAATCCCTAACTACCACTAGCAGGTCCCGGTCATCATCATCAAGGGAAAACAAGGCAACAGTAAACAGTCTCCCATGAATGATGCAGCGCCCCCTCTTGGGCCAATTGAGATATTGCGTGTGACTAACACATTTCAGTTATCGTGTTACCACAGATTATCCATTATAGTGGCTGCTCTAACAATGAAAAAATAAAGTAAAAAATAGATAGCAGTTAGCCTGGGTAACAGTCTTTTCATTCTCTCTCAAACTCATTCCACGGAGGGCCAAGTATCTGCGGGTTTTCGCTCCTCCCTTGTACTTGATTGATTAATTAAGATCACTAATTAGTAAGGAACTCCCAACACCTGGTTGTCTAGGACTTAATTGAAAGAAAAAAAAGAAAAAAAACTGCAGACACTAGGCCCTCCATGGAATGAGTTTGACACCCCTGTTCTAGATCATTCTAGCCATTATATCCAATGAGAGGGCAGATACGCATGTGAACAACAGGCACAACACTGATATAGTGTTTTTTCAGTACACTCGTAACAACCTAAGCACTACTAGACATCTATTCCATCAACTAAGCCATTACATTTTTGTGGGGGAGGACATGTTTACTGTTGCTTTGTTTAACCTAGATGGATTATACATAAAAAGAGTTTACGTAAGCCCTTGATACCGACATTATGTAGCTACAGTATATGCTTGTAGGGACTGAAATGAAAGCTGTCAGTTCATTTAGATTCAGAAGACAGGTGCCACCTTGCCACTTTTTTGTTAAACAGGGGAGGGGATGGGGCTGGAATTAAACTCATGAGGCATTTATCAATTATTTTCTTTAATTTATAATTAATTTAAATGTCCAAAATGGATGTACCACTCTTTAAGAGTGGTTTTTAACTAACAGATTCAGCCTCAGATTATATAAATCCAGTCTTTGTATTGTCAAGTATAGAATTTACAATCAAAATAGATTATAGCATTATGCATATCTAGAATGAAGCCTATCTAGTTGATCTATTTATCAGCAGTGTTCTCCTAGGGCTAGTAGCACAGGGACGTTGCTCTGAGCCGCTTGTCCAGATGGGTGGTTAAAGCAGGAGATGGGCTGGTAACAAGCTGGTCTGGTCTACCATGCAGAGAGAGGAATCAATCCCCATTTCTGACTCACAGTCGTCCATTAAATGAATGAGAACAAACATCTAAAATTGTCAATTTCCATACAGTCCATCACAAAAAAATATGAGTGATCAACTAATAGCCAGCCATTATAGCATATTGGCTTGCCTTTCTGCATGTCAAAACACATATTTTGTAAGTGATGATAGAAGTGTTTCTTTCCAAGCTTCGGACGAGGCAATAACAAGAGATTGACTCCTGTAGACAATCCTAATTGGCCTAAACATAGCTGGGGTGCAATTACAGGGTGTCACTATCAATTATACAAATGGCCAGTCAGTCAGAGAGGTAGTACCCACCTCACTGTTCTCTGTCTGTCACAGGGTAAAGAGACAGATATTTAAAAATATATATATAACCTGGCAAGTCAGTTAAGAACAAATTCTTATTTACAATGACAGCCTACACCAGCCAAACCCGGACGACACTGGGCCAATTGTGCGCCACCCAATGAGACTCCCAATCACAGCCAGTTGTGATACAACCTGGATTTGAGGTATCCAAGGTATCCATAGTGACACCTCTAGCACTGAAATGCAGTGCCTTAGACAACCTGGGAGAGAAGGTAATCAAGCCACCTCAAAAAGCACAAGAAAGAGGATTTCGACACCCACCATCTCATATTGTTCTGAAATAATTTCTGTAGTTAGAAACAGATAAGGTTAGCATTCCTGCAACATTAGTTTGTTTAAATATAATTTGATCTCTGAGAAACTGATTGCTAGTAAGCTATTTTAATTTATAGGATTCATATAATCTTCAATAAATATAGTACATAATATCCGATTTGGACCATAATTCTTCCTAACAATGAGTTAGGCCTGAGGAATCCAATAAAAGGATCAATAGCCACCCCACGCCAATCTCACCCCACTAACCAGTGTACAGTATAATTTCTCTATGTCTGACAAGTAGTATGGAGCTGCTTCTTGGGGTATTGTTTCTTCATTCTATTTAATGTATTCCCTGTGAATCTGGGAATGTTTTTTTTTAAATAAGTCCGTTGCATTATTTACCATAAATGAGTGTGAAAGTACAACGTTTTGCCCACTAGATACCGCTGTTGATGCTACTGCCACCGCACCCTTTTCTCCATGTTGCTGGTGTTTTGTGTTTAATACTGAACACAAATATAAATGTAACGTGTAAAGTGTTGGTCCCATGTTTCATGAGCTGAAATAAAAGATCCTAGAAATTTTCCATACACATAAAAAGTGTATTTCTCTCAAATTTTGTGCATAAATTTGTTTACATCCCAGTTAGTGAGCATTTCTCCTTTGCCAAGATTATCCACCCACCTGACAGGTGTGGCATATCAAGAAGCTGATTAAAAAGCATGATCATTACACAGGTTAACCTTGTGCTGGGGACAATAAAAGGCCACTCTAAAATGTGCAGTTTTGTCACACAACACAATGCTACAGACGTCTCAAGTTTTGAGGGAGTGTGCAATTGGCATGCTGACTGCAGGAATGTCCACCAGAGCTGTTCCCGGAGAATTACATTAAATGTTCATTTGTCTCCCGTAAGCCGCCTCCAAAAATAATTACAAGAATTTGGCAGTATGTCCAACCGGGTAACCACGTCAGCCCCTCCACATCAGTCTTCTTCTCCTGCGGGATCGTCTGAGACCAGCCACCCAGAAAGCTGATGAAACTGTGGGTTTGCAAAACTGAAGAATTTCTACACAAACTGTCAGAAACCATCTCAGGGAAGCGTGCTCGTTGTTCTCACTAGAGTCTGCAGTTTGGCGTCGTAATCAACTTCAGTGGGCAAATGCTCACCGTCGATGGCCACTGACACGCTGGAGAAGTGTGCTCTTTGTGGATTAATCCCGGTTTCAACTGTACCAGGCAGATGGCAAACAGCGTGTATGGCATCATGTGGGCGAGCGGTTTGCTGATGTCAACATTGTGAACAGAGTGCCCCATGGTGGCAGTGGGGTTATGGTATGGGCAGGCATAAGCTACCGACAACGAACACAATTGCATTTTAGCGATTTCAATTTGAATGCACAAAGATACCATGATTAGAACCTAAGGCCCATTGTCGTGCCATTCATCTGCCGTCATCACCTCATGTTTCAGCATAAAATGCACGGCCCCATGTTGCAAAGATCTTTACACAATTCAGTCAGAAATGGCTGTAATTGGCCTCCCGGGTGGCGCAGTGGTTAAGGGCGCTGTACTGCAGCGCCAGCTGTGCCATCAGAGTCCCTGGGTTCGTGCCCAGGCTCTGTTGTAACCGGCCGCGACCGGGAGGTCCGTGGGGCGACGCACAATTGGTCTAGCGTCGCCCGGGTTAGGGAGGGCTTGGTCGGTAGGGGTGTCCTTGTCTCATCGCGCACCAGCGACTCTTGTGGCGGGCTGGGCGCAGTGTGCGCTAACCAAGGTGGCCAGGTGCACGGTGTTTCCTCCGGCGCATTGGTGCGGCTGGCTTCCGGGTCGGATGCGTGCTGTTAAGAAGCAGTACGGCTGGTTGGGTTGTGTATCGGAGGACGCATGACTTTCAACCTTCGTCTCTCCTGAGCCCGTACGGGAGTTGTAGCGATGAGACAACTACAACAATTGGATACCACGAAATTGGGGAGAAAAAGGGGTAAAATTCAAAAAGAATAAATTTAATAAAAAGAAATGGCTGTAATTATTTTGCAGCTTCAGCATCACTGACAGTGCGATACACACTGCTGATGTTCTGTATTGGTCGCTGCAGCAGGGAGGAGAGAAACAACGGATGCTAGTCACACAGTCACTCGCTGTCTTCTTTTTACACAGCACAGCACATCTGAGCCCGGCCCGGCACAATCAAATCAATTGCGGTCGGACTCCCTCTAGTCATTTGTGTGTCTTAATTATTTAATGAAACCTTTCGCTTTAAGCATCAGACAAGCTAAGTGCATATAGTTGATTTGATTAAAACACATAGGATGTGTCTATACAGTATATGAAGGAATTCACATTTAAACATTTCGACCAAATCGATTGGTCGATAGAACAGACTATGATTGTTTTTTGTCAGGGACAGCCCTACTCTGGATCGAAGTGTACGACAGCGGGTTCCAGTTCCCACCAATATTCAGCAACTTTGCACATCCATTGAGGAGGAGTGGGAGAACATTCATCAGGCCACAATCAACAGCCTGATCAACTCTGTGTGAAGGAGATGTGTCGCGCTGCACGAGGCAAATGGTGGTCACACCAGATAATGACTGGTTTTCTGATCCACGCCCCTACCTTTTTTTTTTAAAGCTAAAACCTAGATTAAGGCCTAATTTACTGATTTGTACTGTAACTCAGTAAAATCGTTGAAATTGTTGCATGTTTGGTTTATAAATATATATTTTTCTTTGCAACTTTGGGTAGAAAACCAATAACTTTTGCTCATGTTGAAAATAAATGTAATGGTCATTCTCACAATTCAAGCCAGTCCTCCATGAATGCAATTCAGTTTGTCCTCCTCTTAGGCATAATCTGTCAGAGAACTGCTACTGAATACTGGTTGTTGGGATGGGATTGGTGTGGGGGCTCTCTGGGTGTCTTTTGACCCTGCTATTGGATTCTTCTTGTCTTACTCAATGGTAGGAAAAGGTTTGGTCCAAATCGATTTTTGGGTACTATATTTGAAGAATATTATGTTTATCTTACAAATTAAAAGGGCCAATTTGGGTGCACACAATTAGCTTAAGAGAGAGATTAAATTAAATTTAAAAAATGCTTCAGGAATGCTAATTGTTTCAAACTACAGAAACTATTTCATGGCCTGCTGAAATGACATGGAATGACTCGGCAGAGAGAAAGCCCGAGACAGAGAGAGCAAGCACTGAGGCATGCTGAGAAGTCAACTGAACTGACCTATTCTGCTCACTGGTTTCAACTCGCCTGGCAATGAAATGTCATAGTTAAGTATGGTGCTGTACTTGAGTTTCCCCCCTTACTCTGCCAGTAGTTTAGGCCTTGCATATCCCAATAGCACCCTAATGTATTCCCAGGCATCTGATCAAAGGCAGTGCACTAAATATGTTGCTAATTGTATCTTTATTTAACTAGGCAAGTCAGTTAAGATCAAATTATTTTTTACAATGACAGCCTACCCCAGCCAAACCCTCCAGTAACCAAGACAACACTGGGCCAATTGTGCAGCACCCAGGATTGAACCAGTGTCTGTAGTGACACCTCTAGCACAGTATGGCAGTGCCTTAGACCATTGCACCGCTCAGGAGTATAAAATTGTGACGCACCCAATGACTTAGGCTCTCACTGTTAAATGTTCCTATTCATTGTAAATGTTGTGTCCCATTCATTTTCACTGTTATGTCTTCCCATTCATTCTCACTGTTATATGGCAGGGCAGCCTTCATCTGTACACACAGCATTCATTCATGTGATTATGGCGATGTTGATAAAATCATTTTTTAATTAGTGATGGGCTGAACATAATATGTTTAATATCCAGTTGTATTGCTGCTGGAGTCAGCCTGGTAGTCTATGGTCATAATGGGTTTGTTACGAAATGAAAGACTCTATCCATCCCACCCACTCTGAACCCTCCCTCGCTTTCTGTATATTAATGTGACAACATCAGTTAGGATGATATCTACCTTATTTCTGGATATATATTTTCTCATACCGTCTGGTTATTATACAGTAGAAACACTAAGTGTGAGTCCCAAATGGCACCAGATTCTCCACAAGTGCACTATTTTCCACTAAAATGCACTAGGGTGCCATTTGGGGCGAACCCACTGTGAGACATGTTGTCTGGGGTGATATCCATATGACACATATTTTCTCATCTGTACTGTGTTTGGAGGAAAATGTTGTTGTATTGACACTTTGTGGAGGATGTGATACGCCATGTGCCCATGTGTCATCAACATGTTCCTTTTTATAGTTTCAGACATTCAGACACGGTCACATACTCTCACTCAGGTTCCTAATATTAGAGTGGTGGGGGTGGGAAGGAGGTCTGGCTGTGGTACAACTGTGTGATGTTGGTCATCCACACACACACACACACACACCACACACCACACACACACACACACACACACACACACACACACACACACACACACACACACACACACACACACACACACACACAGTCCTCCAGGAGGTCCTTCAGTTCCATCTGTCTCCAACCCTGTCATCTCCAACCCTGTCTCCACACTACCAATCCACATGAATGATCTTAGGGTAGAAAAGAGAACTCACTAGCTGTATAGTCTAGTTACAGTAGTGACGCATGGCTCTGTGGAAGGCAAGCAACACTCATTTCCATCTTTGTTCATAAATAGGCACTTTGGACCATTGAGGTTTGAGGTTTGAACTTGGCTCTGCTTTCATAAATCCCTGTGGTGCCAGTTCCACAGTAGCTTGGCCCTCCCCATGAGGCATCCCTCTCACACAGTACAGAGTAGGGCCGTTTAAAGGCTTAACACAGTCATGGTGCCTGGTCAATCAATTCACAACTTCCCTCTACTCTGTGTGAAGTGAGAGGAACGTGTTGTATATTTGCATAACGCTTCTCACATTCACTCACTCTAGGTTGAAATGAAGTCTCTGAAATGAAGCTCTCTCTCCCTCTCTCTGGAACCAGAATGGAGTGGAGAGAGGCTGGTCTGTGTTGTACTGTTCTGAACAGCTGTAGTGTCCTGTAGAGGCTGGTCTGTGTTGTACTGTTCTGAACAGTTGTAGTGTCCTGTAGAGGCTGGTCTGTGCTGTACTGTTCTGAACAGTTGTAGTGTCCTGTAGAGGCTGGTCTGTGCTGTACTGTTCTGAACAGTTGTAGTGTTCTGTAGAGGCTGGTCTGTGCTGTACTGTTCTGAATAGCTATAGTGTTCTGTAGAGGCTGGTCTGTGCTGTACTGTTCTGAACAGTTGTAGTGTTCTGTAGAGGCTGGTCTGTGCTGTACTGTTCTGAATAGCTATAGTGTTCTGTAGAGGCTGGTCTGTGCTGTACTGTTCTGAACAGCTGTAGTGTCCTGTAGAGGCTGGTCTGTGTTGTACTGTTCTGAACAGCTGTAGTGTCCTGTAGAGGCTGGTCTGTGCTGTACTGTTCTGAACAGCTGTAGTGTCCTGTAGAGGCTGGTCTGTGCTGTACTGTTCTGAACAGCTGTAGTGTCCTGTAGAGGCTGGTCTGTGTTGTACTGTTCTGAACAGTTGTAGTGTCCTGTAGAGGCTGGTCTGTGCTGTACTGTTCTGAACAGTTGTAGTGTCCTGTAGAGGCTGGTCTGTGTTGTACTGTTCTGAACAGCTGTAGTGTCCTGTAGAGGCTGGTCTGTGCTGTACTGTTCTGAACAGTTGTAGTGTCCTGTAGAGGCTGGTCTGTGTTGTACTGTTCTGAACAGCTGTAGTGTCCTGTAGAGGCTGGTCTGTGTTGTACTGTTCTGAACAGCTGTAGTGTCCTGTAAAGGCTGGTCTGTGTTGTACTGTTCTGAACAGCTGTAGTGTCCTGTAGAGGCTGGTCTGTGTTGTACTGTTCTGAACAGCTGTAGTGTCCTGTAGAGGCTGGTCTGTGTTGTACTGTTCTGAACAGCTGTAGTGTCCTGTAGAGGCTGGTCTGTGTTGTACTGTTCTGAACAGCTGTAGTGTCCTGTAGAGGCTGGTCTGTGCTGTACTGTTCTGAACAGCTGTAGTGTCCCGTAGAGGCTGGTCTGTGCTGTACTGTTCTGAACAGCTGTAGTGTCCTGTAGAGGCTGGTCTGTGCTGTACTGTTCTGAACAGCTGTAGTGTCCTGTAGAGGCTGGTCTGTGCTGTACTGTTCTGAACAGCTGTAGTGTCCTGTAGAGGCTGGTCTGTGCTGTACTGTTCTGAACAGCTGTAAGCTCGTATCTGGAATGAGAGGGGAAAAGCTCTTAGTGATATGGGCTCTGCACTTAAAAATAAATAAAAACAGTTCACTCTCGAAACCAGCAACTAAGGATGACAGTGTTACTTTCATGACTCCATAACACCTTCAAAAGTGCTAGACAGATTGAATATTCATGACAAAATAACCTATATGAATTTTTAAACAAGCTGTTGTTATGAAGAACTTCTTTTGATGAACCTTAGAAGAAACACTGTTCATTCAATGAAAAGTTGATGGACGATCAAATTGAAAATCATTTGAAAGTCATTTGATGGTATTCATTTTCAAAGAAGAACAATAGAAAGATAATAATATAATAATAATAATACTTATATAATAATAAGAATAATCTAGGCTGATTTAGAAAGTATATACATATACATTTTACTAGGCAAGTCAGTTAAGAACAAATTCTTAATTACAATGACAGCTTACCGGGGAACAGTGGGTTAACTGCCTTGCTCAGGGGTAGAACAACAGATTCAGCCCAGGGATTCGACCCAGCAACCTTCCAGTTACTAGCCCAACACTCTAACCACTAGGCTACCTGCCAACTTGCTCGCAGACGTTCTACCATGAGTGAATGAATAATTATTACAGTATTACTGATCTTATAACCGTCTGTGTTCCAGGTCACCTGTGCCAGACGTCATGACGACGGGCCCGTCTGCACGGTACCGTCCCACCTGGGACCTGGCCCTGGACCCCCTGATGTCCTGCAAGCTGTGCCTTGGGGAGTTCCCCCGTGAGCAGATGACCACCATCAGCCAGTGCCAATGTGTCTTCTGCAGCCTGGTCAGTAGGTACAGCCTACACACCTGAATAGGTCCTGTTCATTAGGCACCAAGCAGAAGAAAACAGACGGAATCACACACTTCACTAAGCACATATCTATTTAAGTCAGTAGCACACCTCTTTTGAGGTGTGGAGGAAAGAGCATTTTTAAGTTATGAAACAGATAGAGGCCATGGCTGTATTAAGACTGGGCTGTGTTAATTAAGTATCAAACAGAAGAAAAGGGAGTGAAACAGTGAGGAACTACCTGAACTTGTCTAATAGGAAACACACATTTTCATGTTCTGTTGGAAAACATTTTGTTACCGTGTCCCTTCATGATAAGACGGAAAGTGAAAATGAATGTTTTTTTATTGGAGACTTCTAGGTAGACCCTCCCCGTTTAAGTCTGTTTTCTTCCATTTGGTGCCTGATGAAATCAACCCAGTCTTAATGGATCCTGATATAGCCATGTACTCTGATTGTGCACTTACCCCTAGTACCCCTACAAGTGTGCTGACTTAAGTAGAGCTGCAGTTAGTGAAGAGTGTGATTGAGAACAGGACAGCACTCAGCAGTGCTGAACATACTGTACTTCAGAGCTCTGGTCAAAAGTTGTGCAGTATAAAATGAATAGGGTACCAAACACAGGACCTATTCTGATGAGGAGCAGCTTGGACTGTGTTGATGTAACTGTTCTTGTTCCTCCTAAGTGAGAGTGTGACTTGTGGAGTGAGTGGAGGTCAACATTATGTAACGTCTGCCTGCCTGTATCATCATGTAGGAAGACTAGAGGATACTAGAGAACTGGGATAAGTCTAGTCCTGTTCTGTTCTGTCCTGTCCTTTTCCGACCTGTTCTGTCCTGTGCTTTCATGTCCTGTCCTTTACTGTCCTGCCCTGTTCTGTCCTGTTCTGTACTGCCACGTTCTGTAATGTCCTGTCCTGTTCTGTACTGTACTGTTCTGTACTGTTCTGTCCTGTTCTGTACTGTCCTGTACTGTCCTGTTCTGAACTGTTCTGTACTGTTCTGTACTGTCCTGTACTGTTCTGCACTGTACTGTCCTGTTCTGCACTGTTCTGTACTGTACTGTCCTGTTCTGTCCTGTCCCATTCTGTACTGTTCTGTACTGCTATGTTCTATTCTGTCCTGTTCTGTACTGTTCTGCTCTGTCCTGTTCTGCACTGTCCTGTTCTACACTGTTCTGCACTGTTCTGTACTGTCCTGTTCTGTACTGTCCTGTTCTGCACTGTCCTGTTCTGCACTGTTCTGTACTGTACTGTCCTGTTCTGTCCTGTCCCATTCTGTACTGTTCTGTACTGCTATGTTCTATTCTGTCCTGTTCTGTACCCTCCTGTTCTGTCCTGTTCTGTACTGTCCTGTTCTGCACTGTCCTGTTCTGTACTGTCCTGTTCTGTACTGTCCTGTTCTGTCCTGTTCTGCACTGTCCTGTTCTACACTGTTCTGTACTGTCCTGTTCTGCACTGTTCTGTACTGTCCTGTTCTGCACTGTTCTGTACTGTTCTGCATTGTTCTGTCCTGTTCTGTACTGGCCTGTTCTGTCCTGGTCCATTCTGTACTGTTCTGTACTGCCACGTTCTGTTTTGTCCTGTCCTGTTCTGGACTGTCCTGTTCCACACTGTTCTGTACTGTCCTGTTCTGCACTGTCCTGTTCTACACTGTTCTGCACTGTCCTGTTCTGCACTGTCCTGTTCTGCACTGTTCTGTCCGGTTCTGTACTGTCCTGTTCTGCACTGTCCTGTTCTACACTGTCCTGTTCTGTACTGTCCTGTTCTGCACTGTCCTGTTCTGCACTGTCCTGTTCTGCACTGTCCTGTCCTGTTCTGTACTGTCCTGTTCTGCACTGTCCTGTTCTACACTGTTCTGTACTGTTCTATACTGTACTGTTCTGCACTGTTCTGTACTGTTCTGTCCTGACCCATTCTGTACTGCTCTGTACTGTACTGTTCTGCACTGTTCTGTCCTGACCCATTCTGTACTGTTCTGTACTGCCATGTTCTGTTCTGTCCTGTTCTGTTCTGTACTGTTCTGTACTGTACTGTTCCGTACTGTACTGTCCTGTTCTGCACTGTACTCTCCTGTTCTGTACTGTCCTGTTCTGTACTGTCCTGTCCTGTACTGTCCTGTTCTGTACTGTTCTGTCCTGGGCTGTCATGTCCTGTCCTTTACTGTTCTGTCCTGTTCTGTACTGTTCAGTCCTGTTCTGTACTGTTCTGTCCTGTTCTGTACTGTTCAGTCCTGTTCTGTACTGTTCTGTCCTGTTCTATACTGTTCAGTCCTGTACTGTTCTGTACTGTCCTGTTCTGTACTGTTCTGTCCTGTTCTGTACTGTCCTATTCTACACTGTTCTGCACTGTTCTGTCCTGTTTTGTACTGTCCTGTCCTGTCCCATTCTGTACTGTTCTGTACTGCCATGTTCTGTCTTGTTCTGTACTGTTCTGTACTGTCCTATTCTGTACTGTTCTGTTCTGTCCTGTTCTGTTCTGTCCTGTCTTTTCCTGTTCTGTATTGTCCTGTTCTGCACTGTTCTGTACTGTCCTGTTCTGCACTGTTCTGTCCTGTTCTGCATTGTTCTGTCCTGTTCTGTACTGGCCTGTTCTGTCCTGGTCCATTCTGTACTGTTCTGTACTGCCACGTTCTGTTTTGTCCTGTTCTGTCCTGTCCTGTTCTGGACTGTCCTGTTCCACACTGTTCTGTACTGTCCTGTTCTGCACTGTTCTGCACTGTCCTGCACTGTCCTGTTCTATACTGTTCAGTCCTGTACTGTTCTGTACTGTCCTGTTCTGTACTGTTCTGTCCTGTTCTGTACTGTCCTATTCTACACTGTTCTGCACTGTTCTGTCCTGTTTTGTACTGTCCTGTCCTGTCCCATTCTGTACTGTTCTGTACTGCCATGTTCTGTCTTGTTCTGTACTGTTCTGTACTGTCCTATTCTGTCCTATTCTGTACTGTTCTGTTCTGTCCTGTTCTGTTCTGTCCTGTCTGTCCTGTTCTGTATTGTCCTGTTCTGCACTGTTCTGTACTGTCCTGTTCTGCACTGTTCTGTCCTGTTCTGCACTGTTCTGTACTGTCCTGTTCTGCACTGTTCTGTCCTGTTCTGCACTGTCCCGTTCTGTTCTGTCCTTTTCTGTACTGTCCTGTACTGTTCTGTCCTGTACTGTTCTGTTCTGTTCTGTCCTATATTGTACTGTTCTGTTCTGTCCTGTCCTATACTGTCCTGTCCTGTTCTTTCCTGTACTGTTCTGTCCTGTTCTATCTTGCTCTGCTCAAAAGGAGTGCACTTTATTGGGGATAAGGTGCAATTTGGGACACACACACTATCCATTGTATTTTTGTAATCAAGTTTAATTCCTCTGCTTCTCCCTTGCAGTGCCTGAAGCAGTATGTTGAACTTCTGATCAAAGAGGGCCTCGAAACCACTATTAGCTGCCCAGACTCTGCCTGCCCAAAACAAGGTCACCTGCTAGAGAATGAGGTATAGTAAAGTAGTTCTACCAGGCTTCCAATTGAACTCACTGAGCCCGTCCCAAATGGCACCCTATTCCCTATGTAGTGCACTACTGTTGATCAGGGCCTATAAGTAGGGAATAGGGTGCCATTTGAGACACTGTCACTGAGATCTCCAAGTACTGTAGCTATTTGTCTCCATTCCCATTGAACCTGGATGCGTCTTCAACAGGTCAAGAGTGCAACAAGCAGGGTGATGAGAGACCTATATCTGTGTATGTCTCTACGTATGTCTCTGTCTTGCAGATTGAATGCATGGTGGCAGCAGGGAGCATGCAGAGGTACAGGAGGCTGCAGTTTGAGAGAGGTACGTACAGGCAACTTCCTTGACCTCTAACCCCTGACAGGTGACTCATGACGATTCACAAGCTGTGGTAGTAGAGAGAGCAAGTTATCAATGTGACTCCCTCCCGCTCTCCTCCACTGTAGACCTATCTTAACCTCTCAAAACATTATATAAGACTCACAGAGAGAAGAGACTGAGAGTGGACACAGGACAGGTCACAGCCCTGATCACTGACCCAGTAACCCTGACACTGACCATACAGGCTGTAGGAGTAGAGAAAAGGGAGACAATGGACTGTTTATTCAGTAATGTGTCTTCTTTCTCCTCTACTTTTAGACCTATCTTAGCCTCTGTTCAGATGACATAAGGCTCTCCGACAGAGCCGAAGGCTGGGAGCTTTTTCTCTCCATCTTAACTAATCAAATTCAGTTTCATTGAATTTGCGTAGGATTTAATTGGAAACCCCTTCAGATAAACAATCCTAAAACATCTGGCTCATGGATAATGGTAGATGAGAACTTTTTAGTGGATGCACACACACACACACACACACACACACACACACACACACACACACACACACACACACACACGCACACGCACACAAACACACACACAGCAGTTGTTGTTAAATGTTCTGTACTGGATGTGTTAGGCTTTTATTTTTTACTCCTGACCACAGAAGAGTTCAAGAAGATTAGCATAATTGTGATGAGAGGGAGATCAAGCCAGGACACGGAATCATACTGTATTTCAGAATAGCTTTTATTGAGATGCCAAAGATGGAGAAGTGGAAATGGCTTCAGAAGCTGTGGTGGTAGCCTTGTTCTACATGTTTCTCTATTGGGTGTGCCGTTCCCACATGTTTCCTGTGGAGGTAAGAGGTCCCAGGCATAGAAATACAATGACTAGTACGTGATTCCCCATTTTAAGTCAACGTTCCGTGATGGGTAAACCGGCGGCCATATTGACTGTACCATGAAGTCTGTTTCTGTGGTATCAGAGAGCTCTGTCCATTTGTGATGGGAGGATAACAGTGGAAAATGGGCTGAAACAGGACTACCTGAACTCATCCAATACAAATGTTAGTTTTCCACTGCAAAACGTTTTGTTACAATGTCCTTTAATGAATACGACCCTGTCCATGTGTGTCTTCCACAGAGGTGCTGCTGGACCCGTGTCGAACCTGGTGCCCGTCCTCGTCATGCCAGGCAGTGTGCCAACTGAAGGAAGGGGAAGTGGCACTACCACAGCTGGTCCAGTGCTCGGTGTGCAGGCTGGAGTTCTGCTCAGCCTGCCAGGCCAGCTGGCATAAAGGACAGGCCTGCCAGGACAACATGCCCATCATCACCTTCCTACCCGGGGAGACCAGGTAGGCTACAACATTACTACTACTGCCATTACAAACACAACTACAACACTACAACACAGCTACTACTACTACTACTACAACTACTACTCTACTACTACAGCTACTACAATACAGCTAATACTACTACTACTACAACATGCCCATCATCACCTTCCTATCCGGGGAGACCAGGTAGGCTACAACATTACTACTACTGCCATTACAAACACAACTACAACACTACAACACAGCTACTACTACTACTACTACTACTACAACAGCTACTACAATACAGCTAATACTACTACTACTACAACATGCCCATCATCACCTTCCTACCCGGGGAGACCAGGTAGGCTACAACATTACTACTACTGCCATTACAAACACAACTACAACACTACAACACAGCTACTACTACTACTACTGCAACTACTACAACTACTACTCTACTACTACAGCTACTACAATACAGCTAATACTACAACATGCCTAGTACTACTACACACATACTACAACTATCACTACTACAACAAAACAGCTACTACTACCACTACTAATACAATACACCTACTACTACTACAACACACCTACTACACACATACCACTACTAATACTACTACTAATACTACTACTACAACAACGCAGGTACTACTACTACACATATACTACTAGTACTACTACTACTGTCACTACTACAACAATACAGCTACTACTACAACTACTAATACAATACACCTACTACTACTACTACTACCACTAATACTACAATACACCTACTACTACAACACATCTACTATTACTACTACTACTATTACTACCACCACTACTACTACCGCTACTACTACTACAACACATTTACTACAACTACTGCTGCTACTACTACACACCTACTACTAGGACCACTACTACTACAACAACATATCTACTATTACACACATACTACTACTAACTACTACTATCACTGCAATACACTACAATACAGCTAATACTACTACTACTACAACAACACACCTAGTACTACAACGCATGTACTACTACTACTACAACTACCACTACAAAACACCTACTACTACTACTGCTACCACTACTACGACTACTACTACTACTACCACTACTACTACTACAACACATTTACTACTACTACTACTACTACTACCTCTATTACTACTACAACACATTTACTACTACTATTACTACTATTACTATTACTGCTACTACTACTACAACACATTTACTACTATTATTACTGCGATTACTACTACTACTACTACCACTACTACTACTACACATTTACTACTACTATTACTACCACTACTACTACTACTACTACTACTACAACACATTTACTACTACTATTACTACCACTACTACTAGTACCACATATTTACTCCTACTATTACTACTACAAACTACTACTACTACTACCACTACTGCAACACATTTACTACTACTACTACTACTACTACTACTACTACACATTTAGTACTACTTCTACTTCTATTACTACACATGTATTACTACTATTACTACTAGTACTACTACTACTACTACTACTACACATTTACTACTACTACCATTACTACTACAAAACACCTACTACTACCACTACAACACACCTACCACTACTACTACAAAACACCTACGTACTTCTACTACTATGACACACCTTCTACTACTACTGCAACACATGTGCTACTACTGCTACTGCTACTACTACTACTACTACTACTACTACTACTACTACTACTACTACTACTACTACTACTACTACTACTACTACTACTACTACTACTACTACTCGCCTACTGTACCCTGGACCAGGGTAGGGTTCAGTAGGAAGGAACCGGTTTGAAACATTGTAAAATGGCAAGGTTCTATTTCAACGTGTCCAATTGTCCAATTGTCCAACAGACAATAAGAACACAACAAGGCCCAACATAGAGTCAATGATAGAGTGATGTTTAGCTGTTAGTATCACTCTTATTATCCTTGACAGTGCAGTATGTACTGGTCTATATATGTCCTGTCCCCTGATGATTATTATCTTCCAGTTCCTTCTACAAGAGCGACGATGAAGATGCACCCATCAAGTGCTGTCCCAAGTGTAAGGTGTACATCGAGAGGGACGAAGGCTGTGCTCAGATGATGTGCAAGAACTGTAAGCACGCCTTCTGCTGGTACTGTCTGGAGTCTCTGGACGTGAGTAGAAGCCATAAACACCGAACACATACACAACCTTCTGCTGCTACTGCCTGGGCTTGCCATAGAGATACAGTCTAATACTCTAATACTTAGTAGTGTTCTATTGAATTGTGTGGAACCTGCACACAGTGACCAGAGCTTGCAAAACGGACTTTGAGCGTGGTATGACTGTCGGTGCCCGGTGCGCCGCTTCCAGTATCTCAGAAACGGACGGCCTCCTGGGCTTTTCACTCACAACAGAGTCTACGGTTTACAGAGAATAGTGCAACAAACAAAAAACATCCAGTCAGCAGCAGTTCTGTGGGCAAAAACAGCTCGTTGATGAGAAAGGTTGAAGGAGACTGGCAAGAATCCCGCAAGCTAACAGGCGGGCCACAAACAGGCAAATAACAGTGCATTACAACAGTGGTGTGCAGAACGGCATCTGGGAATGCAGAACTCCCCGGTCCTTGTCACGGATGGGCTATTGCAGCAGACAACCACACCGGGTTCCACTCTTATCAGCTAAACACAAGAAGAAGCAGCTTCAGGGGGCATGCAATCACCAACAATGAACAATTGAGGAGTGGAAAAACATCGCCTGGCCCGACGAATCCCAGTTCCTGTTGCAGCATGCTGATGGTAGAGTCAAGATTTGGCTTAAGCAGCACGAGTCCATTGCCCCATCCTGCCTGGTGTCAACGGTACAGACTGGTGGCGGTGGTGTAATGGTGTGAGGAATGTTTTCCTGGCACACGTTAGGTCCCTTAATACCAATTGAGCAACGTTGGAACGCCACACCTTGTAGAATCCATGCCCAAAATAATTCAGGCTGTTCTGGAGGCAAACTACTCTTTTGTTGCCGTTTTTACAATAAACAAAAACATACATAGCAAAAACAATAGTCAACTTAACATTTACATACATTCTTTTCAACAAACATTAATGACATCACACTTGCTTGGACGCACATGTTCCCAACGTATCCACATATAATGTTGTTTTCAATGCTTGTAAGAATTTTCCCCATATGACTTAAAATATTTGTTATGTTGTTTCCGTCTGTAGCCAGTTATATTTAAACAATAAAGCATTAGATTTTTACATTCTCTTAACGTTGGGGTATCATTTGACTTACAGTATTTAAGTAATAGCTTCTTCAATATAAGTGACAAAATTCTATTGTCCAACCCATTGGGTATCTCACCACACCTCCATATGCCATGTCTTGAAATACTTTATACAGATAGACAGATTCAAAATAAACGTACATTGTAAAACTTCTGACAGCCAGCATTCAAAGATTTTTTTGTTGTCTTTATAGCACTCCCAGAAGGCATTCATTATTCATGTCACGGGGAACTAGGTGTGTGAGGAATGGAATCAGGCGCAGAGAGTTCCACAGGGAAAAAGTGTACTTTAATAAGGTACAAACAAACAAGCCCACAACACAGGGCGCGGAAATATATGGACCATCCAAAAACACAGGGTACCAGGTCCAGAACACGAACACACCTAACTAACGTACACACGTAACACAAAATTAATTCTGCACAAAAACAAGGGTGGGTAAACCTACTTTAAATAAGGAAGCCCATCAAGCTCACACACATAGACACAGGTGCAACTAATAAGACAAAACAAACAGACAACGAAAAAGGGATCGGTGGCGGCTAGTAGGCCGGTGAGGAGGACCGCCGAGCACCGCCCGAACAGGCAGGGGAGCCAACTTCGGCAGAAGTTGTTAGTTTTACACTTAAGACATGACTCTGCCATTGTGCTGTAGAATTTGTGAATTTTGTCTCTTTCAGTTTATACTGGATTAAGCATCAATTTGAATTAATTGTAATTCTGTTCATTATTTTCGAACACTCCCTTCATCTTGTGCCAATATCAGTTATTTTTAAGTCTTGATTCCAATAGTTACTTATTATAGTTAAGGTTTCTTATCACATGAGTATCTGTTTCTGACTCAAATAGGATTCCATCAACATTGCTCTGATGTCCAAACGCTTTCAGGTTCATTTTCTCATTCTGTCATGGAAATAATTATATTTAGGCAATTACCATGTCATTTACGGTTTCTTTGATTTTAGATTTCCACGTGGGTCAATTTATCGGTGAATTCTGAATGTATAATTCAATAGATAACAATTTGAACAGAAAATATCAACACAAGTCTAATCTTAGTGTGTCTTGTCAAAACATACATATGATCTCGGCCAGTGTCCATTTTTCTAGTGGGCCTGCCCCCACATTTAACCCTGACTTTTAAAACATTTAATCCAGGCTTTAACCCTGATAGTGATTCTTTCTCTCTCTCCAGGACGACTTCCTCCTGATCCACTACGATAAAGGGCCATGCAGAAACAAACTGGGCCACTCCAGAGCTTCAGTGATCTGGCACCGGACACAGGTACTGTATTGTAAAAACTAAGCATTAGTTGGCTTTAGCTCAGCGGGCTAACAATCGTCTGGCATGCTGGAGTTCCGGGTTCGAACCCAGTCAGTCACACAGGTTAGCTGTGGCAGCAGTATCTACAGTTGAAGTCGGAGGTTTACATACATTCTTCCAACAATTGTTTACAGACAGATTATTTAACTTAATATCACTGTATCACAATTCCAGTGGGTCAGAAATGTACATACACTAAGTTGACTGTCCTTCTAAACAGCTTGGAAAATTCCAGAAAATTATGTCATGGATTTAGAAGCTTCTTATAGGCTAACTGACATCATTTGAGACATTTGAGACAATTGGAGGTGTACCTGTGGATGTATTTCAAGGCCTACCTTCAGACAGCAAAGGACCTTGTGAAGATGCTGGAGGAAACAGGTACAAAATTATCTATATCCACAGTAAAACGAGTCCTATATCGACATGAAATGCTGCTCGGCAAGGAAGAAGCCACTGCTCCAAAACCGCCATAAAAAAACAGACAACGGTTTGCAACTGCACATGGGGACAAAGATCGTTCTTTTTGGAGAAATGTCCTCTGGTCTGATGAAACAAAAATATAACTGTTTGGCCATAATGACCATCATCATGTTTGGAGGAAAAAGGGGGAGGCTTGCAAGCCGAAGAACACCATCCCAACCGTGAAGCACGGGGGTGACAGCATCATGTTGTGGGGGTGCTTTGCTGCAGGAGGGACTGATGCACTTCACAAAATAGATGGCATCATGAGGAAGGAACATTATGTGGATATATTGAAGCAACATCTCAAGACATCAGTAAGGAAGTTAAAGCTTGTTCGTAAATGGGTCTTCCAAAAGGACAATGACCCCAAGCATACTTCCAAAGTTGTGGCAAAATGGCTTAAGGACAACAAAGTCAAGGTATTGGTGTGGCCAACACAAAGCCCTGACCTCAATCCTATAGAAAATTTGTGGGCAGAACTGAAAAAGTGTGTGCGAGCAAGGAGGCCTACAAACCTGACTCACTTACACCAGCTCTGACAGGAGGAATGGGCCAAAATTCACCCAACTTATTGTGGGAAGCTTGTGGAAGACTACCCGAAACGTTAGACCCAAGTTAAACAATTTAAAGGCAATGCTACCAAATACTAATTGGATGTATGTAAACTTCTGACCCACTGGGAATGTGATGAAATAAATGAAAGCTGAAATAAATCATTATTTCTACTAATATTCTGACATTTCACATTCTTAAAATAAAGTGGTGATCCTAACTGACCTAAGACCATTTTTACTAAGATTTAAATGTCAGGAATTGTGAAAAACTGAGTTTAAATGTATTTGGCTAAGGTGAATGTAAACTTCCGACTTCAACTGTATGTAGACCAATCCCCCACCTGCCTGTCCAGTTACAGGTCCTTGTTTTCATACTATCCGCCTGTCACTGTAGAAGGAGGTCTTGGAGGAGGTCTAAGACAACATTGGGACAACAATTGTAAAAAAAAATGTGTTTGAATGTGTCTGGTCACACTAGTTCCTCTGTAGGTCTTATGTAGGTTTAACACCTAACTGCTTCATCAATATTTAAAAGGTGTTGTTGAAAGCTCTTATCCCATTAGACTCAACACTTAACACTACCAACACAATGATTTTTATAACAGCATGTTGCCTGTTTATCATCAAGGACACTAAGGGATGTATATATCTGTATATTCAGTGTCAGAAACCACAGGTGGTTGGTGCCACCTTAGTTGGGGGGCTCGTGGTATTGGCTGTAGCGGAATCGGTGGAATGATATAAAATACATTAAACACATGGGTTCCATGTGTTTGATGTCATTCCATTCACTCCGTTCCAGCCATTATTATGAGCCGTCCTCCCCTAAGAAGCCTCCACTATCAGAAAAACTGTATGTTTTCCAATCCTGTCTGTCACAATGTAGATTTATATTTGTGGAACTACTGCCACCTTCTGGATATTCAGTGTACTAATTCATGGGCAAGTGAAAGATTGAATAATGTTGTGTTGATGCATCATTGTACTACTTACTGTACATCACTTCCCTCCGGTGTCTATGTGATGTCTGGGTTAAAACAAGCACCTCATGAATCCCATGTTACAACTGGTGACGTTAAAAGAGCTTAGATACATTTGGTTGATTGCTAATGTGTGTATGTTGTAAAATCATTCACTTCCACTTGCGCTCTCTCTCTTTCTCGCTCTTGCTCTTTCTCTCTTGCTCTCTCTCGCTCTCTCTTGCTCTCTCTCTCTCTCGCTAGTGTCTCTCTATCGCTCTCTCTCTCGCTCTCTTTCGCTCTCTCTCTCTCTCTCTCTCTCTCTCTCTCTCTCTCTCGCTAGTGTCTCTCACGCGTTCTTGCTCTCTTTCTCGCTCTCTCTCTCTCGCTAGTGGCTCTCTATCGCTCTCTCTCTCTCGCTACTGGCTCTCACTCTCGCTCTCTTTCTCTCTCCAGGTGGTGGGGATATTTGCTGGCTTCGGTCTGCTCCTACTGGTGGCTTCTCCCTTCCTCCTCCTAGCCACACCCTTTGTTCTGTGCTGCAAATGTAAATGCAGTAAAGGAGATGACGATCCTCTGCCTACCTAACCAACCCTGCCCTGGACACAGGGTCAGGTCAGCTCACCTGACAGACAGGGGCACCAGGCCTGTTGATGGACAGGGTGTTTGGTGTTTGGTTAGTCATCCACTCCTTACAGTGTTTTAATCCCGCACACCGGCCCAGAGGACTCTTAGGGATTGATGGGTTTGTCGCTGGGGCAGCACAGTGCAAGTGGAAGAGGAACATTGACTGGGTTGAGCCAGAAAATTGGGTTGTGGGGACACTCTAAACAGTGTAGTTTTGATGTGATGTGTTAAGAAGGACCGGGCCTGCAGAGGCGAGGAGGACAGAACCACCAGTCAGTGTTGGGCTGGGTTGGTTGTTGCTTCAGAGGTCAATCTGGGATTGGTGGTTATAGCTCTGTCTATGTGGGTCAGGTTCAAGGTTAAGGTTATTTGTACAACTGTCTTGGTGCTTGTTTGGGGGACTGCAAATATAATGTTTGGAGGGAGCAGCCTTGGCTATCAGCCACGGAATGTGGAAGTGTCTCCTATAAGGGTAGATACTGTGTCCCAAGTGACAACGTATTCCCTATATAGTCCTCTATTTCTGACCAGGACCCATAAGGCTCTGGTTAAAAGTAGTGCACTATTTAGGGAATATTTACTTACCAACCGGTTCTCCCTCTTCAGCTCTTGAGCTTTGTATCAGAACACAAACAATATCAAGGATCTCATCAGAGAAAACCATTTCAGATTATCCGTTTGTATCATGTAAATCTCTGAGGATTCACAACGTCCCTCAAATATATTTTGAATGTTTTGTTTTCTATTATAGACTTGCTGGGAAAGATTTGTCAGATAAAAGATGAGACTATTGTTCAACATAACCTACAGGATGCATGGCTACTATATGCTTGAGGATGTTATATAATCTCCTCAGATTATAAGGAGTCAACTTTACCACCATCTTGAATTTACTGCCTGTTCTCCCGAAGAAAAATATGTGTAAATGGGCAAACTTCCTTTGCAACTATTTACCATAGAATCATTTGCTAGAATCGAGAGTGAATGGTATAACATTGATCTTTCAGTATTTCTATCAACACAGTGGAATAAACAGCATACAGGCCGCCCAGATGTAGCAAGCAGGGTTGGAGTCGATTCCATTTCAGTTCAATCAATTCAGGAAGATAAATTAAATTCCAATTTCAATTTTCCTCATTGTTTCTTTATGAGAAATATTTGGAATTGGAATTGGAATTTACTGAATGAAAAGGAATTGACCCCAACCCTGGTCGCAAGTGCTAATGTCCACTGAATAACCCATTCTGTAGCAGCTCAACCTAGTTCTGTTATATTTACTAGCAGTGAAACCTCTTTACCCTTTAATGAGTTAAACTAACCATCTTATATTAGACAATGCACTTGAGTTGAGGTAGCCAAGGTGCCACAAAATGTCTTTCAAATCTACTTTGATATGAGTGTGATTGATTCACACTCCCTTTTTACCAAAATGCTCTTATTTGATATTGTACAATTCTGAACACTACTGTTATTTATCCTACAATTTGTCACATGTACTACTAGCATTCTCCTGTTACGCTCCACACCAATTATGTTGAGAAAGACTTCATTGCTTGCGTGTTGTATTTTTGTGGATAGAAAAATATCAGAATAGTAGCTTTACTTAAAAGAATTCTGTGACACAATGACAATGGTGTACATTCTGGGTTTTAAAAGTGTACAAGTTTTCTATCACATAGTTTTTTGTATACGGATATAATCTCACCCCCAGGTTCAAGTGCTATGACAGAGCGAGAGCCAGCAAGTGGACTAGATTAATATGGATGTATTTCCATGATATGATTTAGAATTTTTAAATGTACTGCTTAATTGATCATTTCACGGTATTCTGTCACAAAACCTGACCAATTGAGTGAGACTCCAAATATGGGCTCAACACATCCTGGTCCAGTTTTATAGCAGCAATTGGGTCAATGCAGCAAGAGACTTATCTGAGAAATGAGGAGGTGTGTGTGTGTTAGGGGGCGGGATCAGGCTAATAGGCTTATTTATAATTGGTGGTCAAGTTTTTGGAGTCAAATGTAGCCAAAATGATCCTTTAAGATGTCTAGGTCAGGACCACTTGTAGTGTGTGTTCACTTCCATTTTAACTTCTTCATTTTGTTTGTATTTAGGGGGTTTTATGTTTAAAGAATATTGCATTGCACTCAACTAATTATATTTAAACTGTATGAAGAACATCTTTGTTACTGTAGCATTTCTGCACATGAGTTCTGTTATGTTAAATGGATACTTCGGGATTTTGGCAATGAGGCCCTTCATCTACTTCCCCAGAGTCAGATAAACTCGGGAATAGTATTTTTATGTCTCTGTGTGCAGTTTGAAGGATGTTGCTATCTAGCGCTAGCACAATTGCTAACTAGCCTTAACACCATGCATGCTAGCAGATACCATAGACTTCCAGCCATTGTGCTAACGCTAGTTAGCATTGCCAAAATCCCCAAATATCCATTTAAGTTCTTGTTCAGATGTTTACATACTGTACATTTGTTTGTAACACCACATACTTTAAATAAAAAGCACAGTTAGCTTGTTCTGATAGCAGGTATTCTTGGTTATGTGCTTTGAGTAAATGGAATCAAATTAAATCAAATTTTACCTGTCACTTGCCGAATGCAACAGGTGTTGACTTTACTGTGAAATGCTTATTTACGAGCCATTTCCCAACAATGCAGAGTTTTAAAAAAGAATAGTAAATTGCTAAATAAAAAAGATAAATAGTAATAAAATAACATTAACGAGGTTATATACAAGGAGTACCGGTAATGAGTCAATGTGCAGGGGTACCAGGTATAATATGTAGGTAGGGGTGAAAGTGACTAGTCAATCAGGATAGAATATAAACAGAATAGCAGGGGGAGTATATGGGCCTCCTTTCAGACCCTGGGGATGGTACCAGAAATAATTGTAAAGTAACAAATATGTGTTAAAGATTCTCCAGTCAGAGGAACAGAAAAATGCAGCAATAAAGAATCAAGCACATCATCAATCAATTTGTTATACATCAATCTTGTGCAGGGCGTCTTGCACATCACTAGTAGAAAGTTGTTGAAATGAAAAGAAAGAACTGCAGAGGGAAAGGAAGATCAGATGTTTCGATGCAGTACTCTGTACTATCATCTATAGAGTGGAGTAGCACAATATACAGTGGGACTACAAGTAATGTACAGTTAGACTATATTATTCACACGTTATGGTAACATAGATGTTTTAATACATGCTTTATGAAAACCACAATGTCACCACTCTAATAAGTAAACTATTACTGTTTATCCCTGAAAAATAACCACATTGAAAACTCAGTACACAGACACACCGCCATCCTCTGCCCCTCTACAGTTAATCATTTGAAGAGCAGACCTAACACACTCTGGACCTCTTGACACGAACAGGCTCCCCCAGTCCAAGACGGGGTGGCGGGACCTCAACATCTGCTGTGTGTGGTCTAATCCGAGCATCTAGTTCTGTGTCCCTGGACCACGCATGGTCTGGCACGGGGACCCGCAGGGGCAGGTGGGCAGCTGCCTCCCACGGCAACAGTTCAACACCAAACCTAATCAATTCATGTGCTTCTCCACCAACTACCTCGGCCATCTGTCCGGACCTGAACTACACACCACACAGGAACACAGCAGCGCTACGATGTTCACTCCGGTGCACACAGAACGACAGAACTCACGATCAGAGGCTAGATCCCATGTTGTTATCTAACTAGAGATGTTGAAGACAATGCTGGTACAAAGGAGGGTGTGTTTACTGCCTCTTGGTTTCAATCTACTAAGTGAAATATTGAGGGTGGAAGTTGGGAGTAGGGAGCTGAAATACTGTTTTACAGCCACAAGAGGGCATCCTTAGTTTGGATTTCGTTATGTAACCACTGCATCTAACAATGTGCCCAATTGCTCACATGGTACATTAGCTTTGTGACTGTATAACGTTTATTGTTTACTTTCTGTTTTTCATTAAACAACACTAAACACATACTAAACAACACTAAACACATACTAAACACATACTAAACAACACTAAACAACACTACACACATAATAAACAATATTAAACAACACTAAACACATACTAAACAACACTAAACACATACTAAACACACACTTAACACATACTAAACAACACTAAATGCATACTACACAACACTAAACACATACTAAACAACACTAAACACATACTAAACAACACTAAACACATACTAAACACATACTAAACAACACTAAACAACACTAAACACATAATAAACAATATTAAACAACACTAAACACATACTAAACACATACTAAACAACACTAAACAACACTAAACACATAATAAACAATATTAAACAACACTAAACACATACTAAACACATACTAAACACATACTAAACAACACTAAACACATAATAAACAATATTAAACAACACTTAACACATACTAAACAACACTAAATGCATACTACACAACACTAAACACATAATAAACAATATTAAACAACACTAAACACATACTAAACACACACTTAACACATACTAAACAACACTAAATGCATACTACACAACACTAAACACATACTAAACAACACTAAACACATACTAAACACATACTAAACACATACTAAACAACACTAAACAACACTAAACACATACTAAACAACACTAAACAACACTAAACACATACTAAGCAACACTAAACAACACTAAACACATACTAAACAACACTAAACCACACTAAACACATACTAAACAACACTAAACCACACTAAACACATACTAAACAACACTAAACCACACTAAACACATACTAAACAACACTAAACTACACTAAACACATACTAAACAACACTAAACTACACTAAACACATACTAAACAACACTAAACCACACTAAACAATACATAAGTAAAGACTTTGATAACTGATGTGGAAGTGGTTCTTTAGTACCATGTCAGCCTTTAGATGTAGTTATGTAATACTGATTAAATGATATTTTGTCAATTAAATGAGCTTAAATTATCCAATGACTTTTGCAACGTAGTAACAAAAATAAGCTATGCAAAATGGCGATCCTGCAACGTGCAGCCCCGCAATTATATATTTGGCGCAAGCACGCTGGATTGAGATTTTGCGTAGCTAATTGTATTCTTGCGTTGTGTACATACATAAGATGTAAATTAGGCTTAACAAATGCATGTAAAGCTAGCCTGTATCCTTATTATCCTTTTTGTCAATCATGTATAACCAAACAGATAGGCAGTCTAACCTGTGTTGAAAAGCTCTCTGGGAAGCAGGTCTCTTCTTTAGTCATACATTTTGTTATTTTGAATGGCTCAGTGTATAGTGTTCATTGTTGCAGTCAGCCACTCTTACCTCCTCACTGTGTGGCAGCCACCATTCAGACTGCTGGTGGAGACAGGTGCTGGTCATTCTGTCCGAGCCATGGCTTCGCTCTCTTCAGAGCCCCAGTGACACGATACAGCCTCCCCCTAGTCTCTCCCAGTCTCCCCCTATTCTCCCCCAGTCTCCCCCTAGTCTCTCCCAGTCTCCCCCTAGTCTCTCCCAGTCTCCCCCTATTCTCCCCCAGTCTTCCCCTATTCTCCCCCTAGTCTCCCCCTATTCTCCCCCAGTCTTCCCCTATTCTTCCCCTAGTCTCCCCCTATTCTCCCCCAGTCTTCCCCTATTCTCCCCCTAGTCTCTCCCAGTCTTCCCCTATTCTCCCCCAGTCTCCCCCTATTCTCCCCCAGTCTTCCCCTATTCTCCCCCTAGTCTCCCCCTATTCTCCCCCAGTCTTCCACTAGTCTCTCCCAGTCTCCCCCTATTCTCCCCTAGTCTCCCCCAATTCTCCCCCAGTCTTCCCCTATTCTCCCCCTAGTCTCCCCCTATTCTCCCCCTAGTCTCCCCCTATTCTCCCCCTAGTCTCTACCAGTCTTCCCCTATTCTCCCCCTAGTCTCCCCCTATTCTCCCCCAGACTCCCCCTATTCTCCCCCAGTCTCCCCCTAGTCTCCCCCTACCCCCCCCAGTCTCCCCCTAGTCTCCCCCTATTCCCCCCCTAGTCTCCCCCTTTGTCTCCCCCAGTCTCCCCTAGTCTCTCCCAGTCTCCCCTAGTCTCCCCCTAGTCTCCCCAGTCTCCCGCTCGTCTCCCCCAGTTTCCCTCATCCTCCCTCTAGTCTCCGCCTTGTCACTCCCAGTCTCCCCCTAGTCTCTTCTAGTCTCCCCCTAGTCTCCCCTGGTCTCTCCTAGTCTTCCCTCACCTCCCCCTAGACTCTCCTAGTCTACCCCTAGTCTCCCCTAGTCTCTCCCAGTCTGCCCCTAGACTCCCCTAGTCTCCCCTAGTCTCTCCCAGTCTGCCCCTAGACTGTCCTAGTCTACCCTTAGTCTCCCCTAGTCTCTCCCAGTCTGACCCTAGACTCTCCTAGTCTACCCCTAGACTCTCCTAGTCTACCCTTAGTCTCCCCTAGTCTCTCCCAGTCTGCCCCTAGACTCTCCCAGTCTGCCCCTAGACTCTCCTAGTCTACCCTTAGTCTCCCCTAGTCTCTTCCAGTCTGCCCCTAGACTCTCCCAGTCTGCCCCTAGACTTTCCTAGTCTACCCTTAGTCTCCCCTAGTCTCTCCCAGTCTGCCCCTAGACTCTCCTAGTCTACCCCTAGTCTCTCCCAGTCTGCCCCTAGACTCTCCTAGTCTACCCTTAGTCTCCCCTAGTCTCTCCCAGTCTCCCCCTAGTCTCTCCCAGTCTCCCCCTAGACTCTCCTAGTCTACCCCTAGTCTCTCCCAGTCTCCCCCTAGACTCTCCTAGCCTCCCCCGTCTTCCCCTAGTCTCCCCTAGTCTCCCCCTTGTCTCTCCCAGTCTGCCCCTAGTCTCTCCTAGTCTCCCTCTAGTCTCTCCCAGTCTCCTCTAATCTCCCCCAGTCTCTCCCATCCTCCCCAGTCTCCCCCATTCTCCCCCTAGTTTTCGCCAGCCTCCCCCAGTCTCCCCCAGTCTCTATCTGCCTGCCCCTAGCTTCACCCAGCCTCCCCAGTCTCCCCAGTCTCTACCTGCCTGCCCCTAGCTTTACCCAGCCTCCCCCAGTCTCCCCAGTCTCTACCTGCCTGCCCCTAGCTTCCCCCAGCCTCCCCCAGTCTCCCCCAGTCTCTACCTGCCTGCCCCTAGCTTCCCCATGCCTCCCCCAGTCTCCCCCAGTCTCTACCTGCCTGCCCCTAGCTTTACCCAGCCTCCCCCAGTCTCCCCAGTCTCTACCTGCCTGACCCTATCTTCCCCCAGCCTCCCCCAGTCTCCCCCAGCCTCTACCTGCCTGCCCCTAGCTTCACCTAGCCTCCCCCAGTCTCCCCAGTCTCTACCTGCCTGCCCCTAGCTTTACCTAGCCTCCCCCAGTCTCCCCAGTCTCTACCTGCCTGCCCCTAGCTTTACCCAGCCTCCCCCAGTCTCCCCCAGTCTCTACCTGCCTGCCCCTAGCTTCACCATGCCTCCCCCAGACTCCCCCAGCCTCTACCTGCCTGCCCCTAGCTTTACCCAGCCTCCCCCAGTCTCCCCAGTCTCTACCTGCCTGCCCCTAGCTCCCCCCAGCCTCCCCAGTCTCCCCAGTCTCTACCTGCCTGCCCCTAGCTTTACCCAGCCTCCCCCAGTCTCCCCAGTCTCTACCTGCCTGACCCTATCTTCCCCCAGCCTCCCCCAGTCTCCCCCAGCCTCTACCTGCCTGCCCCTAGCTTCACCTAGCCTCCCCCAGTCCCCCCAGTCTCTACCTGCCTGCCCCTAGCTTCCCCCAGCCTCCCCCAGCCTCCCCCAGTCTCCCCCAGTCTCTACCTGCCTGCCCCTAGCTTCACCTAGCCTCCCCCAGTCTCCCCAGTCTCTACCTGCCTGCCCCTAGCTTTACCCAGCCTCCCCCAGTCTCCCCAGTCTCTACCTGCCTGCCCCTAGCTTCCCCCAGCCTCCCCCAGACTCCCCCAGTCTCTACCTGCCTGCCCCTAGCTTCCCCATGCCTCCCCCATACTCCCCCAGCCTCTACCTGCCTGCCCCTAGCTTTACCCAGCCTCCCCCAGTCTCCCCAGTCTCTACCTGCCTGCCCCTAGCTCCCCCCAGCCTCCCCCAGTCTCCCCCAGCCTCTACCTGCCTGCCCCTAGCTTCCCCCAGCCTCCCCCAGTCTCCCCCAGCCTCTACCTGCCTTCCCCTAGTTTCACCCAGCCTCCCCCAGTCTCCCCCAGCCTCTACCTGCCTGCCCCTAGCTTCCCCAGCCTCCCCCAGTCTTCCCCAGTCTCCCCCAGTCTATACCTGCCTGCCCTAGCTTCACCCAGCCTCCCCCAGCCTCTACCTGCCTGCCCCTAGCTTCACCCAGCCTCCCCCAGTCTCCACCAGTCTCTACCTGCCTGCCCCTAGCTTCACCCAGCCTCTGCCAGCCGCCCCCCTGGCAGATGGTACCAGGCTGAGGGTGCTTCTCTTAACCGTAATTACCAGCCAGGCTCCAGATGGAGCCATGCAGCCTCACTGGTCCCTTCATCCGCCATCCTCCCCTCCTTATCTCTTTTTTCCCTCTTTCCGTCATCCCCTCTGCCCATCGCAGGCCTATTTGTGCTGCACCGTGCCTTCCAGCCCACACTGTATGCTTCTGTGCACACTGGCTACAGTATGGCCCCCAACTAATACTTATTCTTGACCGTTGAATATTGTGTAAATATTTCACATCCACCGCACTATTCACTTGGATTTTCCTTCAAAAAACATGATGGCTCTTTTCATTTATTTACAAAGCAATGGCAAATGGGAAATGTTTTAGACGGGTATGACTCTATCCCTACTTGAGCAGCAGCTAACATGAAAGAGTTTGGTTCCTGAGTCCAGCTGTCTCTCTATCTCCTCTGTCTGAATGCCATGCAGGCTGGTGGCTGGTGCCACTGTGACATTCACAGATGGGGACTCAGAAGAGACAGAGGAGAGAGAGAGATGCGCTTCTCATCTCTGATGCTGTCTGCTTCAGAGTAACAGAACTGCACAGAACACGGAACACAGAACACAGTACACAGAACACAGAACACAGACACAGAACACAGAACACGGAACACAGACACAGTGAAGAGCTGAGTATCAAAGACAAAACACCCCATCAATCTGTCAGAGTCAGAGCGAGGAAGTGACATAATGTAATGTGCAGAATAAAAAAATAAAAGTATTTTATTAAAAGTTTTTTTTAAAGATGTGTGTCAAGTAAAAATAATTTGATATGCACCTGTAAAAAAATGTATGTTTGTTTGTCACCAACATCTTCAATACTTTGAGATACGCAACAATAGGCCTATTCTTACTGTAGACTAGTTCCAAAATACAAACTGCTCATGATAAATGAAATCACTCAACATTTGACTTATTTCCTCCTTAACTCTTGCTGCTCTACATAGCAATAACAGATTCAGGTAACAGCAATAGACTGAAGGGGTTGGAGTGGGGGAGTACATGGGTGAGGGGGCGGTGGCCGGGGTGATGGTAGAGGTGACATTGTTACCATTTCAGGCTGAATTGGCCTGGCTGGTAGGGCTCATACAGCAGCAGGAGGGTTGTGTCCGTGGGGAAAGGCAGACAGATGCTGTCTCTCTCTCTGGCTCCCTGTGGGTGAGATGCACGGTGGAGAATCTGGCCTGAGCAGCTGCCACCCTAATGATGAGCCCTGCTTCTTCTTTACAACCTACACTCAACTACTCAATGCTATGCTACATTCGCTGCACTACATTGCACTACACTACATTACGCTACACTACATAAGGCTACATTACACTACATTAGGCTACACTACATTGCGCTACACTACATTACGCTACACTGCATTAGTCTACACTTTGCTGTGCTACGTTACAGTACACTACATTTGGCCACATTACATTACACTACATAACATTACACTACACTACACTACATTATGCTACATTACACTACACTATATTACACTACAGTACACTACATTAGGCTACATTACATTACACTACACTATATTACACTACAGTACACTACATTAGGCTACACTACATTACGCTGCACTGCACTAGATTAGATTACACTACATTAGGCTACATTACATTAGGTTACACTACATTAGGCTTCACTACATTATGTTCCACTACATTATGTTCCACTACATTATGTTCCACTACACTACACTACACTATATTACACTACAGTACACTACATTAGGCTACACTACATTACGCTACACTCCATTAGTTTACACTACATTAGGCTACACTACATTAGGTTACACTACATTAGGCTTCACTACATTACGCTGCACTGCACTAGATTAGATTACACTACATTAGGCTACATTACATTAGGTTACACTACATTAGGCTTCACTACATTATGTTCCACTACATTATGTTCCACTACATTATGTTCCACTACACTACACTATATTACACTACAGTACACTACATTAGGCTACACTACATTACGCTACACTCCATTAGTTTACACTACATTAGGCTACACTACATTAGGTTACACTACATTAGGCTTCACTACATTATGTTCCACTACATTATGTTCCACTACATTATGTTCCACTACACTACACTATATTACACTACAGTACACTACATTAGGCTACACTACATTACGCTACACTCCATTAGTTTACACTACATTAGGCTAGACTACATTAGGCTACACTACATTAGGCTACACTACATTAGGCTTCACTACATTACGCTGCACTGCACTAGATTAGATTACACTACATTAGGCTACATTACATTACGCTACACTACATTAGGCTTCACTACATTATGTTCCACTACATTATGTTCCACTACATTATGTTCCACTACACTACACTATATTACACTACAGTACACTACATTAGGCTACACTACATTACGCTACACTCCATTAGTTTACACTACATTAGGCTACACTACATTAGGTTACACTACATTAGGCTTCACTACATTATGTTCCACTACATTATGTTCCACTACATTATGTTCCACTACACTACACTATATTACACTACAGTACACTACATTAGGCTACACTACATTACGCTACACTCCATTAGTTTACACTACATTAGGCTAGACTACATTAGGCTACACTACATTAGGCTACACTACATTAGGCTACACTATATTAGGTTACACTACATTAGGTTACACTACATTAGGTTACACTACATTAGGTTACACTACATTAGGTTACACTACATTAGGTTACATTACGCTACACTACATTAGGTTACACTACATTAGGTTACACTACATTACGCTACACTACATTAGGTTACACTACATTAGGTTACACTACATTAGGTTACACTACATTAGGTTACACTACATTAGGTTACATTACGCTACACTACATTAGGTTACACTACATTAGGTTACACTACATTACGCTACACTACATTAGGTTACACTACATTAGGTTACACTACATTAGGTTACACTACATTAGGTTACACTACATTAGGTTACATTACGCTACACTACATTAGGTTACACTACATTAGGTTACACTAATTTAGGTTACACTACATTAGGTTACACTACATTAGGCTACACTACATTAGGTTACACTACATTACGCTACACTACATTAGGTTACACTACATTAGGTTACACTACATTAGGTTACTCTACATTAGGTTACATTACGCTACACTACATTAGGTTACACTACATTAGGTTACACTACATTAGGTTACACTACATTAGGCTACACTACATTAGGTTACACTACATTACGCTACACTACATGAGGTTACACTACATTAGGTTACACTACATTAGGTTACATTACGCTACACTACATTAGGTTACACTACATTAGGTTACACTACATTAGGTTACACTACATTAGGTTACACTACATTAGGTTACACTACATTGGGTTACACTTTGCTACGCTACGTTACAGTACACTACTCATACACGTACATCATATTTTTATTTTATTTAATTCAACTTTATTTTAACAGGGAGTCATACTGAGACCAAGGTCTCTTTTACAGATGAGCCCTGATTTATATTAATTACAGAAAATACACACATCAATATAAACACAAAATGCAAGAAGAAAGAAAAACAGGTTCATAAAAAACGAACATATTCACCAGTAATACGGTCCTCAATCAGTTTTCTGAATTGCCCTAGAGGCACCAAAACGAACATATTCACCAGTAATACTGTCCTCAATCAGTTTTCTGAATTGCCCTAGAGGCACCAAAACGAACATATTCACCAGTAATACGGTCCTCAATCAGTTTTCTGAATTGCCCTAGAGGCAACAAAACGAACATATTCACCAGTAATACGGTCCTCAATCAGTTTTCTGAATTGCCCTAGAGGCAACAAAACAAACATATTCACCAGTAATACTGTCCTCAATCAGTTTTCTGAATTGCCCTAGAGGCAACAAAACGAACATATTCACCAGTAATACGGTCCTCAATCAGTTTTCTGAATTGCCCTAGAGGCACCAGAACATCACATTTAAGAACATTTTGAAATTTGTTCCACAAAGAAGGTGTAAAAAAAACTTAACGCTGATTTACCTAACTGGGTAGAGACCAACGCTGATTTACCTAACTGGGTAGAGACCAACGCTGATTTACCTAACTGGGTAGAGACCAACGCTGATTTACCTAACTGGGTAGAGACCAATGCTGATTTACCTAACTGGGTAGAGACCAACGCTGATTTACCTAACTGGGTAGAGACCAACGCTGATTTACCTAACTGGGTAGAGACCAACGCTGATTTACCTAACTGGGTAGAGACCAACGCTGATTTACCTAACTGGGTAGAGACCAACGCTGATTTACCTAACTGGGTAGAGACCAACGCTGATTTACCTAACTGGGTAGAGAGCAACGCTGATTTACCTAACTGGGTAGAGACCAACGCTGATTTACCTAACTGGGTAGAGACCAACGCTGATTTACCTAACTGGGTAGAGACCAACGCTGATTTACCTAACTGGGTAGAGACCAACGCTGATTTACCTAACTGGGTAGAGACCAACGCTGATTTACCTAACTGGGTAGAGACCAACGCTGATTTACCTAACTGGGTAGAGACCAACGCTGATTTACCTAACTGGGTAGAGACCAACGCTGATTTACCTAACTGGGTAGAGACCAACGCTGATTTACCTAACTGGGTAGAGACCAACGCTGATTTACCTAACTGGGTAGAGACCAACGCTGATTTACCTAACTGGGTAGAGACCAACGCTGATTTACCTAACTGGGTAGAGACCAACGCTGATTTACCTAACTGGGTAGAGACCAACGCTGATTTACCTAACTGGGTAGAGACCAACGCTGATTTACCTAACTGGGTAGAGACCAACGCTGATTTACCTAACTGGGTAGAGACCAACGCTGATTTACCTAACTGGGTAGAGACCAACGCTGATTTACCTAACTGGGTAGAGACCAACGCTGATTTACCTAACTGGGTAGAGACCAACGCTGATTTACCTAACTGGGTAGAGACCAACGCTGATTTACCTAACTGGGTAGAGACCAACGGAATTTCCAGAGTTAATCATCCCTAAGACCGGGGGACGGTGACTCGTATGTCTTAAGTTTGCAAAAGATGTTAGGTACAGTGGAAATTTTTGCAAAAGGGCTTTAGAAATGAAAATATAGCAGCCAACCAACTTTCTGGTAGAGAATGCAGTGATGAGCACTAAAATAGTGGTCCGTAATAAAGAGTTATGCGTTATGATAAACTGCATCTAACAGCTTTCATGAAGTGGCAGTTGCTAAAGACACAAATCTTTACACCACACAGAAAACTCCTCTCTAACAACTTCAATGAGACACGCCACGCACATCAACAGCCTCCATGTCAAAGCAGTGTTTCTGATTATACAGTGACAAGTCATACTTTTTCAGGTCCTGGTCTTATGTCCTACTCACTTCATCCTGGTCGTATGCAGGAGTAGGATTTAGTTTCATGTATTTGAGGCCATTTCATTTTCTCACTATATGACACTCCAATGCACTCACTGGTGACTTTATTGATAGCAGCACAAGCCATGATCAGCCATTGGGATACATGGATAACACAGGAGGCTGCTGAGGGGAGGACAGCTCATAATAATGGCTGGAACAGAGTAAATGGAAACCCTGTGTTTGGTGTATTTGATACTATTCTACTGATTCCACTCCAGCCATTTCTAGGAGCCGATGGTAATAGCTGAAAAATGAATGAAAAACTAAATGTGTTAGGTATGTCAGAAAGTGTCTGTGTGTGTCTTTATGTTATCATATTATTTATTATTTATAAGTTAGTCTGTTGGACTGTGTTTCGGGGAAGGACACAGAAAGGGGTAGAGGAGGGGGAGGTGCTGGCTGGGCCAGTCAACCCCAGCAGGGTGGACATCTGTGGAGCTGTCTTTCATCTCTGTACTCTCCTTCCATTCCCAAGCGAGATGACTGGGTACCTGGGCTGGGCGATGCGAGGCCAAGGGGGCCTGGAGACAACCCAGCCAGAGAAGAACTAACTACTGCAGCCAACCAGCCAGCCAGCTAGTTCCTAGGCTCTGCTCGGCTCTGCTCAGCTGAGCTCTCCCCAGCTGGGGCTGCTTCTTGCCCGGGGCCTACCTAGCCTGCCGCACAGCCATCCTGCTGCAACATCTGCCCTCTCTCCCAGGCCTGTTTGATCTGTAGCCCATAGCCCTGCCTGTCTTTCTGTCTCTGTCTGTCTGTCTGTCTGTCTGTCTGTCTGTCTGTCTGTCTGTCTGTCTGTCTGTCATACTGCCTGCCTGCCTGCCTGCCTGCCTGCCTGCCTGCCTGCCTGCCTGCCTGCCTGCCTGCCTGCCTGCCTGCCTGCCTGCCTGCCTGCCTGCCTGCCTGTCTTTCTTCTTGCATTGTCACTTTAGGTCGGCATTATTGTGAGGAGAAGGCCTAACTGATTTTGGTTGCCCCAAATTATGATTCCATGTTATTTTCCATTACCATGATATACCATCTCATCATCACAGACTAATTACTTGGAGAATGTAGCCAATTATTTATTTAAAAATCAAATTAGATCAATTGAAGATAATATAATAAAATAAATTGCATAATTAATTTGATGTTTCATAAAGTCAAATCATAAATGACAGGATTACTAACATGCTAGTCAAACTTTTATGAGGTCATGTGTGTACATGCCCGTGTGTGTGGTCTGAGAGTTTTACAGCTCCTTTCATACAGGGTGTGTGTGTGAGTCTGTCTTTACCGTCTGAGTGGTATGGATTACCATCTGAGTTTCCGGTGTCTCTGTTAGCTGGCGTTGCCACACACATCTTTCTGGCGCTGCTCAACCCCAGGCTGTTGAGGAAGACCGGCAGGTGGACGATGTTTCTCATGTAGTCATGACCGTTGATGTTGGAGTCCCTGAGCACGCTGTTCAGGTTCTGGTTGAAGGCCTTGATGATGATGTGGGGGTCACTGGCAAAGATGGAGATGAGGGGGCCTTTGGAGAAGATCAGTCTCAACTGGTGGAGAGGAGAGGAACAGGATACATATTTTTTCTAGGTCTCTTTTTCAAGGGAGACTTAGCCAAGAAGGCAATAACTATGTTATTTGTCACATGCACTGAATACAAAAGGTGCAGACCTTACAGGGAAATGCTTACAAGCCATTAACCAACAATGCAGTTTTAACCCTTGTGTAGTCTTAACATTCTGTATACTCCACTTGTTCTAAGCGTAAAAAATGACCCGCCTTCACTAAACCCCTAAAATAAAGAAGCATTTAAGCCCCAAAACTATTTTGCATGAAGAAACAACCTGTCATTCATCACAAACGTTGTGAATATCTGGGTCTTCTCTCTTCACAGTGCAGAAAGACTGCATTGAATCAGTGGACACCACTCGTTTGGATTACAACACATCCGTCATAATTGTTTTCTTTACTAAAGTAGAGGTTTATTATTATGATTATTATTGCTGAAGGTAATGCATAGGTGTAAACATTACTTTTAAAGCAAGAGATAGCACTTGTATAGCCTAAGATAGTAGCATAAATGTGTAGAAAGTAGTTTTGAATGCATTTTATTGAAGGGAAACAATAACAGTATTGAACCTTTTTGGCAACATAGTGATATATTCTTATATACTGTACAATGAGGAATTCAACCACAAAATACTAGTCTTCTCCCATTCTGTTAACCATTGCCCCCACCCACGAGGTGTATAAACAACAACAATAAATAAGAATAAAATAAGATAATAGGTACAAAACAAAAACTTGATGAACAGAAGTTTAAATCAATCAACTCTAATTAGCACATGTATGTAAGTGTGTGTGTGGACTTTGCAGATGTATTTCTCACAGCAGCACATAGTATTTGTTTTACAGTCCATCTTTGAGGAATTGGCATCTCCTCCTCTTGCTGCCCCAGCTGCAGCCTCAGGTGAATCAGGACAAGACCCAGCCCCCTGAACAGCTTCCACATAGTGCAGTTCCTGTTTGGCCCTGTCCGGGGGTGTCCTCGGATGGGGCCACAGTGTCTCCTGACCCCTCCTGTCTCAGCCTCCAGTATTTATGCTGCAGTAGTTTATGTGTCGGGGGGCTAGGGTCAGTTTGTTATATCTGGAGTACTTCTCCTGTCCTATTCGGTGTCCTGTGTGAATCTAAGTGTGCGTTCTCTAATTCTCTCCTTCTCTCTTTCTCTCTCTCGGAGGACCTGAGCCCTAGGACCATGCCCCAGGACTACCTGACATGATGACTCCTTGCTGTCCCCAGTCCACCTGGCCGTGCTGCTGCTCCAGTTTCAACTGTTCTGCCTTATTATTATTCGACCATGCTGGTCATTTATGAGCATTTGAACATCTTGGCCATGTTCTGTTATAATCTCCACCCGGCACAGCCAGAAGAGGACTGGCCATCCCACATATGCTCTCTCTAATTCTCTCTTTCTTTTTCTCTCTCGGAGGACCTGAGCCCTAGGACCATGCCCCAGGAATACCTGACATGATGACTCCTTGCTGTCCCCAGTCCACCTGACTGTGCTGCTGCTCCAGTTTAAACTGTTCTGCCTTATTATTATTCGACCATGCTGGTCATTTATGAACATTTGAACATCTTGACCATGTTCTGTTATAATCTCCACCCGGCACAGCCAGAAGAGGACTGGCCACCCCACATAGCCTGGTTCCTCTCTAGGTTTCTTCCTAGGTTTTGGCCTTTCTAGGGAGTTTTTCCTAGCCACCGTGCTTCTACACCTGCATTGCTTGCTGTTTGGGGTTTTAGGCTGCGTTTCTGTACAGCACTTTGAGATATCAGTTGATGTACGAAGGGCTATATAAATACATTTGATTTGATTTGATTTGCTGCAGACGCTGCTGTGCGGGGGAGGCACTCCCTTCGTTGAATGTGTGTGGTTACAAGTGTCTTTCCCAGCTGCTCCAGGAACACCCTCCTCTTGTTCCCCTTATCAGGCATCCAGTTAGGGTTGATCTTGTTCTATATCACGTAGGCATTGTATGAGGACACATCAATGGTGTTATGGAAGATGACCAGGGGCCAGCGGGCAGTCATCCTCCTGCAGCTGTAAGTTCCAATCACCTTGTCCAGGAATTCCACACCTCCTTTGTTGTGGTTGTAAGTCCAGGATGACGGCTGGCTTCCTGTCCTCACGATCACTGATCTCAACCGTTTTGTGCAGTGTGCTCAGGAGGACCACATTCTTGTTCCTCTAGAGTGTTAGTGGGAGTGAAGGCAAACTTTGATGAGAAGGCCTCTCTCCCCCTTGTTGTGAGGAGTGCAAGGAGGAGCTCAGGCTTGTTCTTTCTAACTGTGCCAACCATGGTGATCTTCCTCTTCAGGAGCTGCTGGCTGAGTTCAATCAGTAGCACACATAATCTCAATTTCTCATTGTGTGTGTCTTTGTGGTTTTTGTGGTGTGTAAATAATTGTATAACTGCCAGGTCAAAAATGACCCTTAGACAATCTTTGTACCCTGGTGGTGTACAGCTTTCATGGAAATATGAACAAAGGCGATGTTTCACTTTTTCTAATGTTGAGGTTACTCTAGGAAAAGTCATAAAATTTCAAGTTGAACAAATATAATTTAGGATTTTTTTCTTTGCGGTTAAACATACTGTGTCACGCCCTGACCTTAGAGAGCCTTTTTATGTCTCTTTTTGGTTTGGTCAGGGTGTGATTTGGGTGGGCATTCTATGTCCTTTATTTCTATGATTTGTGTTTCTATGTGTTGGCCGGGTATGGTTCTCAATCAGGGACAGCTGTCTATCATTGTCTCTGATTGGGAATCATACTTAGGCAGCCCTTTTTTCCCCCCTCCTTTCAGTGTGGGTAGTTAACTTTGTTAGTGGCACTATAGCCCTGTAAGCTTCCCGGTTGTTCCTTTTGTTGGTGGCATTCCAAAATAAAGAGGAGAATGTACCCTCACCATGCTGCGCCACTTCTTTTGACGGCCGTGATGAAGTGGCGGGTCATTTTTGACCTTTAAGACAACACAAAGGTTAAGAAAAAATAAGTATTTATAAAGTATTTAATAAATAAACTGAAGTAAACAATAAATTAAACATTTAAATAAAATAGAAAAATAACAGATAATTAAAGAGCAACAATAAAATAACAGTAGCGAGGCTATATACAGGGGGCACTGGTACAGAGTCAATGTGAAGGGGCACAATTTCCAGACGTTTGTTAGAGGTTATGTTACTATTAATTGATAATATATGGAGGATTTGTGCAGTGTGTCTATAGTATTGACGGTGTTCATACGAAAGGGTTACAAACCTTGGTGTCCAAAAGCCACAGGCCAGTCATTGTAGCAATAGGCTGGCTCCCAATGACTGTATGGACGATCTTGTTGAGGTTATGGCTGGAAATCATTTAGTCCTGGCTACAGACAATTGTGATATATCAGCATCATTATTCTCCCTCTCTCTATATACAGGAAGTCCTCCATAAACACAGAACTGTGGTAAACGTCCATAAGAATCTTCATTTATGGAATCATAGAATCATAAAATCATAGAATTATAGAATCACATTCATAGTTTGTATTCCTGTATATTACCAAAAGATGGGTCTGTTGTTATTAATGGAATGGCCTTATATTGAAACATCAACCAAATGTCACACCCTGTTTCACCTGTCTTTTTGCTTGTCTCCACCTCCCGCCAGGTGTCGCCCATCTCCCCTCATTATCCCCTGTGTATTTATACCTCCCTTTTCTGTTTGTCAGTTGCCAGTCTACCAGCGTATTACCGTGTTCTAGTTATTTTGTTCTTAGTCGTCCCAGTGCTGACCTTTCTCCCTGCCCTGACCTTGAACCTGCCCACCGTCCTGTACCTGCCTGACTCTGATTTGGATTACGACCCTTTGTCTGTCTTGACCTACCGATTGCCTGCCGTCCTGTACCTTCCTGATTATGACCCGTTGCCTGCCGTCCTGTACCTTCCTGATTACGACCCTTTGCCTGCCTTGACTTACCTTTCGCCTGTCCCTTGAACTATAATAAACTCTGAGACTCGTACTATCTGCCTCCTGTGTCTGTATTTGGGTCTTGGCCTGAGCCGTGAAACCAAAATTGTTCAGTAGTTGGTATTCAGACACCTTATACACGTGTGGTTCCCTTGCTCGCTGAATACTTTGAATTCAACAGCTGAAAACCCTCCCACTGACCAACAGATTTTCTGAGTTTTCATTCAATAGGGTTCAGTACGTTCATCTTAAGACATACCTTTAAATACGGTGTATCTTTAATTAGAATTTTGTCGACAGAATACATCGAGAGAACCGGTTCAGTTATAGGGATCAATGAAATGTCTCTGTTTCAGCACCAACTGGTAGATTTATAAATACTCTGATCTTGTACATTTTAGGGTTAGGAAAGTATGTATGATTCATAAACTAAAAAAGTTTTGGAGAGCCTTTACTCATAAAATATATTGATGAATAAAAGTAGTTTGTAGTTTGATTCATCCTGAAGGTTGTCATATTCAAGTTCAAACCATGAAATATTGGAAAGTAGAAAAAAGTGTACAATAGAGGTTGAATAATAGTCCTATAAATCTACCTTAATCCTCACTAATCATGGAACTGTATGACAACGGCCCAGTCATGGTGAACCGTGCTCCAGGCTCCACATTTAACCTGCTACATGGTCTGAGTTCCATAATGATTCAAATTATTACACAACGTTAGACTAACATGATCCACTAATGCTAGCGACCCTCAGCAACAACTACACAGACATGACAGAGGAAAGGTAAACCAAAGGGAATGATGCAAAACGTAAGCTACAAACGTAAGCTACAAATTGAAGAAAAGTGCCATTTATAATTGAATGTGGATATTACTGACGATGGCTCCCGATAGTTGCTAATATTTAAAATGATACAAATTGTAAAATAAACTAAATACAATTTCCTCACGCATAAATGTGGCGGAATTATGAAGGAATTAAGGTCAAAATACGGCGTATCTGTAGACCAGTGGAGGATGCTGGGGGCAGGACGTCTCATAATGTATGTGCCTCATGTATGAGCCGTCCTCCCCTCATCAGCCTCCAATGCTGTAGACACACCTTCATGTCTTAGATCTACACCTTGAGCAAATAGCGGGTGAATAGCATGCTACTCTCATGCTTAAGTTCAAGGTCAGAATATGCATAGAGAGAAGTGCATTAAAAGAGAATTATGTTCCATTTACGTGCTCTTAACTCGGTTCTGAATTGGCCCCATAGATCATTGGACATTTACTGCACTGCCTGCAAAACTGACAGAAAAACCTTACACACAACAGCTACTCTGTCACCTCAAGTAAAAAGTCCTCTGGTTGCACCATGGAACATTGCAGTCACATGCAGATCTTGCAGACTGTGAAAAGGGAGCCTCCTTGCGCCAGCCAACTGTTTTCTTAAAGAGAAAAAGAAGAGACATATTTATGTTCTCGTTAAGCTAATGGAAACAGACTCAATGCTAAGCAGCAGGAAATGGCACTTTAGCAAATTAAGCTGCTGTTTCTTTTCGAGGTGCTCCTCTCTCTCCCTCCTCTCTCTCCCCCCTCTCTCTCCTCCTCCTCTCTCTCTCTCTCTCCTTCTCTATTTCCCCTCTCTCCCCTCCTTCTCTCTCTCTCTCCTTCTCTCTCTCCCCTCTCTCTCCTCCTTCTCTCTCTCTCTCCTTCTCTATCTCCTCTCTCTCCCCTCTTTCTCTCCCTCTGACCCAAAACCAACCCTGGAGTTGAAACATGACATGTGTGAAATGCTTTATGACCGTGCTGCAGAGATTACATTACATGAATAAAAACTGGGCTGACACTGCATATAGCCCAACCAGATACAATCTGAGTACTGTGGCAGCATAGGAGGCAGGAGGAAACAGGCGTGCTGCCAGAGATTACATTACATGAATAAAAACTGGGCTGACACTGCATATAGCCCAACCAGATACAATCTGAGTACTGTGGCAGCATAGGAAGCAGGAGGAAACAGGCGTGCTGCCAGAGATTACATTACATGAATAAAAACTGGGCTGACACTGCATATAGCCCAACCAGATACAATCTGAGTACTGTGGCAGCATGGGAGGCAGGAGGAAACAGGCGTGCTGCCAGAGATTACATTACATGAATAAAAACTGGGCTGACACTGCATATAGCCCAACCAGATACAATCTGAGTACTGTGGCAGCATAGGAGGCAGGAGGAAACAGGCGTGCTGGCAGAGGAGGAAAGGCCCTATCTGGGTCCAAATAACACTGCATTCCCTGTGTATGGGCCCTGGTCAAAAGTAGTGTACTACATAGGGAATGGGGTGCCATTTGGGATGTAGAAACTGTTGCGTTCTCTAGGTGGCAGCTCTCATTGAAGACTGAAGAGTTTGGACAGGCAGGGTTGGGTGGTTTTCCTCTCCCTGTGCCATGTAGGCTTGTCCCTGGTTAGGCTCATGGTTGGCGGTGGTGGGTGGTTCACACATGAACTAGAGGTGAGAAGGGAGGGAGGCTGTGGCTGTCGCTCAAGGGCCCACGGTATTTGGATAAGGCCCACAGTATGTGTGTGTGTGTGTGTGTGTGTGTGTGTGTGTGTGTGTGTGTGTGTGTGTGTGTGTGTGTGTGTGTGTGTGTGTGTGTGTGTGTGTGTGTGAGAGAGAGGCTTCCCCGTGCACCCCCTTTCTACCTCTCTCTCCTCCCTTCCACCTCTCTCTCCTCCATCCTCCCTAGATTAAGTCATCATTTCAGAGAAAGAGCTCAACTGACACCAAGGTAATGCAGACTTCTAAGCATTGATCATTCATCATAAATGTTACATTTGTCATGTTTACACTACTTTACTGATCCCTAAGATCATGATTCAATTCAAACCAATTAAACATTTCACTTGATCCCTCCTGATGAATAAAGTCACTCTGATGCGAAACTCAAGTGACCCCATTCTTCAGCACAATCGGTTGTCATCTGATTTTTTTCAAATTTGGCGGAGCCATTGTAATTGCGTCTGCGGCAGAGAGAGAGAGAGAGAGAGATATTCTTCACGGGTCCCTGCCTATTAACATGTGACATAATTAGACTGGGGAGAAACAGCAGAGTCCCAGTAGCCAGCGTTAACACAGACACAGGTAAAGAAGATAGACTTTAGACACAAGCCTGAACAGGGTCGTGTTCATTAAGCACCAATCGGAAGAAAACAGACTGAACAGGGAGGGATTTACCTGAACATGTCCAATAAGAAACAACCATTTTCTATCGCAAAATGTTTTTCAATGGTGCGCGCTAATGAATATGACCCAGCTCTGAGAGAGGACCTGTTACTAGCCAGGCAGATGGGGAAGAGCACTACATACTGCTGGGTTCAAACCCGGGACACCTACACACCACACAACTGTGTTAGTCCTCTGAGCTAAAGCCTAGGTATTTGCGTGGGGAGCTAACACAAGACCTCAGGTTATTCATCATGTTCACTGAACCACCTCCGTTACAATCGACAGCTTCACTTTTCAAGCTCAGCCTGGATCAATGGACCAGTCCTTTTCTACAGCTCTCAGACTCCAAGAGACTGCTGCTGCGTACAAGTTTTTCATAAACCATTAAGTCTGCAACGATGTCTGTCTTAACAAAAAGTCATTTTAAAAAGAGAGATCTGCTTTCACCGTAGAGGACAAAGAGAGACTATCACAACAGATGGGGTTTAATTGATATCCATATAAATCAAAAAACAATCAAGCCAACCTTTCAGACCCTCAAAGTCAGACTGTCATTTCGTCTTTCATCAATTAGCTATTATCTCAAATGGGGCATTGGTTAATGTTTTGGTGGAAGGTGAAATGTGACTTCAGTAAAGCTAAATCATTCCCAATAATGAGACACAGTGAATTGCTTGACCAATACAGACACAGAACTTCATTAACCTTTTCTATTGGATGATGACAGAAGCATTTCGGCCTCAGAAGACAATTTCTAGAACTATTCTATTCGATTTTCCACACAGTGTATTACATTTTAGTCATTTAGCAGACTTTCCGCTATGCTCTTAGATAAGTGGCTACAAGCTAAACTGTACGTTCACAAACGATGCTGCCCTTCTGTGTCTTGTCCTCTCTGGTCCAGGCAAGGGAGTTCGTCATCTCAGGTGTGTCCTACCTCACAGGTGTCCCTCTGCCTGCTCCTATAGCCTTAATCAAAGGAGTGGTGACATTTACCTAAATAGATCTACCGCAACTGCACAACAATAGCCACAGTGGGATCAACTCCGAGACTTTGCATCTTATCCTGCTCTGGATCTGTCTCTCCTTTCAGCTAGCCAGTACTGCTATGGGTTACCAGTATCAACACATGCAAAACACTTCAGACTACAGCTCACTGTTTTACAGCTGCTTCTATGGATTTTCACGCTGGTAGGAGTGTATTCAAATGTTTGTGATGTGAACAGGGGTGTTTTACTGTTATGGGTCACAAAGGGATTTTCTTATTGTGGGTGTGTGCCAAATGGCAGGCTATTCCCTATGTAGTGCACTGGGGACTATATTGGGAATAGGGTGCCATTTGGAACAGAGGTAACGTACTGGTTATGGATGCAAAACCACATTGTTGTTTGTCTTGCAAATGTGGGACCTTTATGGACAAAGGTCATGAAAAGTATACAGTGCCGTCATGCCGAGCGACAGATTCAAAGAGGAAACTCACAACACACTATCTTTGAGAAGATGCACCACTCCTGACATACAATAGGATTGTACATGCTGTTGAGCATCTTATACCATAAACTGTACAGTTGAAAACACGCTCTGTGAATCAAGTGTCGTTGCTCTAGTTCCTGTCGTGTAAAAACAACATTTTCTCTGGTGCCACTTACCCACATGTGACTAGGCAAGTCAGTTAATTAAGAACAAATTCTTATTTACAATGACGGCCTAGGAACAGTGGGTTAACTGACTGTTCAGAGGCAGAACGACAGCTTTTTACCTTGTCAGTTCGGGGATTTGATCCAGCAACCTTTCGGTTAGTAGTCCAACGCGTTAACCACTAGGCTACCTGCCGCCCCACATACAGTATATGTTGTTCCTGTCTCTCTCACTCTCTTCCGCCCCGAAGACAGCTCAGACAGCTCCTCAGGGCCTCACAGCAGTCACACCTCAACCGAATTTTCAGGCAGATACTTTCCTAGCTGTCCATCATGTTGTTGAGAACCATCATGTTTTTGTTGTTGTAAATTGGTTTTGGTCATTGGTTTGGTTATAGAGAGCATACTTTATAATTAAACAGAATATATTATCTCTCAGTGCCAGAGGCCTTGACAACAAATAGTGTCAAAACTATGGAGAAAAGCCTGAACTTCTGGGTCATCTAGTGTTGAAAAACCATCAGTTATCATATGATATTGTACTTTGCTCTGGCAGAGATGTTTTTATATGCAGATCATGTTCCCCAACAGTAAGGAAATGGAACCCATGCTACACAGGAGATTAACGGGAATCAAGCATTCATTTAACAAGTCACTCAAAAAACACCATCTTGCTGTATGGTAAATGCAATTAAACAATGTTCTTGATTTTAATACCGTTCTTTTTGCCAATTAGCCGTTTGAAAATCATTCATCCAGTCTGAAAACCAGTCATCCAGTCTTAAAACCATGTACAATACAGTAATTGTAAGCTTTTAACAGTATGTGCATAAATAATTCCTATTTCCTTCACTGTCTCCATCTGGTGAAACAAACTACTTTATATTAAAGGTAAAAACATGATCTTCTTTTCAAATCAATGTTTCAATATTTAGCCTTCATTCTTCTCACACAGCCCATTCTCTTCAGAACAGTCTATTCCCACTCTGCCATTTACCTCTGTTGAGCAATTTAACCATAGAGTAGAGCAGCAACCCGTGTCAGATAGGCTACCAACCAATGTACTGACTGACCTCATTCACCACTCAGGGTCTTGGCGTAATTGCATCCATGAAATGGGATTTGAGTGGTATTAAATGTGTCCTTATTCATTATTAATTTGTCCTTCATTACGTTTCCCGTTGAATGCTTTGTCGTTATGGAATTATTCATCCATTTCGAGATGTAATATTCTGTGAAGTGATTGGATACCATAACATTTCTTGTGATTGGATTTTATATTGTTGTTCCATGACCACAAAGAAAAATGACAAGATTTGACAAGATGAGCCCAAGAAACCTCATTGAGGATACAAACAGGATGATTTATTTGAAGCTATGAGGACCACATAAAGGGTTTCTAGTGCTTTCATGTCCCATCCTCTGGGGGTTCTTTGAGGTTTTAAATCGTTTTTAAAGGTACGTATTACTTTAACCATAGAATAAGATGATTTGCTCCAGTGAGAAAATCCAGATGATATTAGGATCCATACCAAGGACTGGTATATACAGTATGTCCAGGCAGGCCAGCTTCCCATGGCTGAATTATGCCATGCTACAGTACAGAGGCTAGAGAGAACAGTGCATTCTCCCCCAGCCCAGAGAGAGAGAGAGAGAGAGAGAGAGCATTCTCCCCCAGCCCAGAGAGAGAGAGAGAGAGAGCATTCTCCCCCAGCCCAGAGAGAGAGAGAGAGAGAAAGAGAGAGGGAGAGCATTCTCCCACAGCCCAGAGAGAGAGAGACCATTCTCCCACAGCCCGAGAGAGAGAGAGAGAGAGAGAGACCTTTCTCCCACAGCCCAGAGAGAGAGAGAGAGCATTCTCCCACAGCCCGAGAGAGAGAGAGAGAATTTAATCAAGAGAGAGATAAAGAGGGAGAGAGAGAAACCATTCTCCTACAGCCCAGAGAGAGAGAGACAGAGAGAGAGAGAGAGAGAGAGAGAGAGAGAGAGAGAGAGAGAGAGAGAGGCCGTTCTCCCACAGCCCTGACTCATCTGATTTTAAATGCAGCAGACTTACTACCATCATATTTCATAGCGGCCAGCAGCCCGGCCTGTCATTGGCTATTGCCCTGCAGGGACCTGCAGTAAGTGCTCTAGGGTGCCCCCCAAATGACACACTTTTCCTTATAAAGTGCACTAATTTTGACCAGGGTCCATAGTGCTCTGGGCAAAAGGAGTGCACTACATAAAGAATGGGTTGCCATTTGGGACACACATCCTAGCTATACCTTCTTGTAAAACCTATCCTTCCCTTGCTGCAGTCCACCAACCCGAAGGAAGAAGACATTGCAACATTGCAAAACAGACTAGAACAACGTTCAGCAAGTGAGAAACCCAGGTGGTCATATACAGTATAAGTCATATAGACTGTTCATATCTATTTGATTATTTCAGAGAACAATAGCTGCTATTCATGACAAATTCACCCAGACATGGGCATATTTCTGTCATTATCTCATGTACAGCAACAACAGAGAGAGCATCAATTGTTTTTATTGTCTTCATGTATTACATCTTACCAGCTCTATTTTTCATCCCCATCTGACAGTTCTCAGGTAGCAGCCATTTACCTGGAGATGCTGAAAGTCTGAGTGAGAGTCTCCTACTGCTCTGTGCTGCTGCTGGGTCAAGTCAATGTGTTCAGAGGGACACAGTGGCACAGGGACATTTGTCAAATCCGCCAATGCTTCAAAAAATGTGTGGGCTTTAACTACCTTCAGTATCCACTACCACTCTTCAGTCCCAGTACTTTAACTACCTTCAGTATCCACTACCACTCTTCAGTCCCAGTACTTTAACTACCTTCAGTATCCACTACCACTCTTCAGTCCCAGTACTTTAACTACCTTCAGTATCCACTACCACTCTTCAGTCCCAGTACTTTAACTACCTTCAGTATCCACTACCACTCTTCAGTCCCAGTACTTTAACTACCTTCAGTATCCACTACCACTCTTCAGTCCCAGTACTTTAACTATCTTCAGTATCCACTACCACTCTTCAGTCCCAGTACTTTAACTACCTTCAGTATCCACTACCACTCTTCAGTCCCAGTACTTTAACTACCTTCAGTATCCACTACCACTCTTCAGTCCCAGTACTTTAACTACCTTCAGTATCCACTACCACTCTTCAGTCCCAGTACTTTAACTATCTTCAGTATCCACTACCACTCTTCAGTCCCAGTACTTTAACTACCTTCAGTATCCAACCACTTTAATAACTTTTTTTGTTGACAAGACTAGCAAACTTAGGTAAGACATGCAAACAACAAATTCTGAGCCTTCATAGTCATGCATAATGGACTAAATAATGAAAGACAAGCGCAATAGTTTTGAGTTCAACAAAGTGGGTGTGGAAGAGGTAAAACATTTTTTGCTATCAATAAGGACAAACCCCTGGTACTGACAACCTGGATGGTAAATTGCTGAGGTTGGTAGCGGAATACATTGTGACTCCTGTTTGACACATCTTAAATTTAAGCCTAGAATACAGTGTGGGCCCTCAGACATGGAGGGAAGCAAAGGTCATTCCGCTACCCAAGAATAGCAAAGCACCCTTTAATGGTTCAACCAGCGGACCAATCAGCCTGTTGAAAGTGCTTTTAGAAAAACTTTTAGAAAAACTTGTGTTTGATCAAATACTGTGTTTCTATGTATGCTGACGACTCAACAGTATACATGTCGTCTGCAAGAGTAAAAAACAAACACTGACACCCCAAACATAAAGCTCCAGTCACTTTTAGAATGGGTAACTTCCAACAGGCTAGTGCAAAATATAAAAAAATGAAAAGCATAATTTCTGGTTCATATAACTTGCTCAACGCTAAACCTTGTTTAGATCTATTATTGATAATGTGGCTATTGAGCAAGTTGAGGACACTAAACTGCTGGGTGTAACCCTAAATAGCAAGCTGTCATGGTCAAAACATATAGACTCAATGGTTGCTAAAATGGGAAGAGGTCTGTCCATGATAGGGCATTGCTCTGCCTTCTTGACATCTCAGTCGACCAGACAAGTCTTACAGGCCCCAGTTTTGTCGCACCGGGACTACTGCCCAGCTGTGTGGTCATGTGTAGTTTCACCGGGACTACTGCCCAGCTGTGTGGTCATGTGTAGTTTCACCTGGACTACTGCCCAGCTGTGTGGTCATGTGTAGTTTCACCGGGACTACTGCCCAGCTGTGTGGTCATGTGTAGTTTCACCTGGACTACTGCCCAGCTGTGTGGTCATGTGTAGTTTCACCGGGACTACTGCCCAGCTGTGTGGTCATGTGTAGTTTCACCGGGACTACTGCCCAGCTGTGTGGTCATGTGTAGTTTCACCTGGACTACTGCCCAGCTGTGTGGTCATGTGTAGTTTCACCTGGACTACTGCCCAGCTGTGTGGTCATGTGTAGTTTCACCGGGACTACTGCCCAGCTGTGTGGTCATGTGTAGTTTCACCTGGACTACTGCCCAGCTGTGTGGTCATGTGTAGTTTCACCGGGACTACTGCCCAGCTGTGTGGTCATGTGTAGTTTCACCTGGACTACTGCCCAGCTGTGTGGTCATGTGTAGTTTCACCGGGACTACTGCCCAGCTGTGTGGTCATGTGTAGTTTCACCTGGACTACTGCCCAGCTGTGTGGTCATGTGTAGTTTCACCGGGACTACTGCCCAGCTGTGTGGTCATGTGTAGTTTCACCTGGACTACTGCCCAGCTGTGTGGTCATGTGTAGTTTCACCGGGACTACTGCCCAGCTGTGTGGTCATGTGTAGTTTCACCTGGACTACTGCCCAGCTGTGTGGTCATGTGTAGTTTCACCTGGACTACTGCCCAGCTGTGTGGTCATGTGTAGTTTCACCGGGACTACTGCCCAGCTGTGTGGTCATGTGTAGTTTCACCTGGACTACTGCCCAGCTGTGTGGTCATGTGTAGTTTCACCGGGACTACTGCCCAGCTGTGTGGTCATGTGTAGTTTCACCTGGACTACTGCCCAGCTGTGTGGTCATGTGTAGTTTCACCGGGACTACTGCCCAGCTGTGTGGTCATGTGTAGTTTCACCGGGACTACTGCCCAGCTGTGTGGTCATGTGTAGTTTCACCTGGACTACTGCCCAGCTGTGTGGTCATGTGTAGTTTCACCGGGACTACTGCCCAGCTGTGTGGTCATGTGTAGTTTCACCGGGACTACTGCCCAGCTGTGTGGTCATGTGTAGTTTCACCTGGACTACTGCCCAGCTGTGTGGTCATGTGTAGTTTCACCGGGACTACTGCCCAGCTGTGTGGTCATGTGTAGTTTCACCGGGACTACTGCCCAGCTGTGTGGTCATGTGTAGTTTCACCTGGACTACTGCCCAGCTGTGTGGTCATGTGTAGTTTCACCGGGACTACTGCCCAGCTGTGTGGTCATGTGTAGTTTCACCGGGACTACTGCCCAGCTGTGTGGTCATGTGTAGTTTCACCTGGACTACTGCCCAGCTGTGTGGTCATGTGTAGTTTCACCGGGACTACTGCCCAGCTGTGTGGTCATGTGCGACAAAAAAGGGCACACAGTACCAGTCAAAAGTTTGGACACCTACACATTCCATGATTTGTCTTTATTTTTACTATTTTCTACATTGTTGAATAATAGTGACGACATCAAAACTATGAAATAACACATGTAGTAACTAACACATGTAGAATCATATAGTAACCAAAAAAGTGTTAAACAAATCTAAATCAATTTTATATTTGAGATTCTTCAAAGTAGCCACCCTTTACCTTGATGACAGCTTTGCACACTCTTGCCATTCTGTCTACCAGCTTCATGAGGTAACCACCTGGAATGCATTTCAATTAACAGGTGCACCTTGTTAAGTAAAAGTGAATTTGTGGAATTTCTTTCCGTCTTAATGTGTTTGAGCCAATCAGTTGTGTTGGGACAAGGTAGGGGGGTGTACAGAAGATATCCCTATTTGGTAAAAGACCAAGTCCATATTATGGGAAGAACAGCTCAAATAACAAAGAGAAACGACAGTCCATCATTACTTTAAGACACGTCAGTAAATACGGAAAATTTCAAGAATTTTGAATGTTTCTTCAAGAGCAGGAGCAAAAACCATCAAGCGCTATGATGAAACTGGCTCTCATGAGGACCGCCACAGGAAAGGAAGACCCAAAGTTACCTCTGCTACAGAGTATAAGTTAATTCGAGTTAACTGCACCTCAGATTGCAGCCCAAATAAATGCTTCACAGAGTTCAAGTAACAGACATATCTCAACATCAACTGTTCAGAGGAGACTCCGTTAATCAGGCCTTTGTGTTCGTATTGCTGCAAAGAAACCACTACTAAAGGACACCAACAAGAAGAAGAGATTTGCTTGGGCCAAGAAAAACGAGCAATGGACTGTCCTTTGGTCTGATGAGTCCAAATTTGAGATTTTTGGTTCCAACCGCAATGTCTTTGTGAGAACCAGAGTAGGTGAACGGATGATCACCGCATGTGTGGTTTCCACTGTGAAGCATGGAGGAGGAGGTGTGGTGGGGGTGCTTTACTGGTGACACTGTTGGTGATTTATTTAGAATTCAAGTTAAACTTAACCAGCATGGCTACCACAGCATTTTGCAGCGATACGCCATCCCATCTGGTTTGCGCTTAGTGGGACTATCATTTGTTTTTCAACACCTCCAGGCTGTGTAAGGGCTATTTGACCAAGAAGGAGAGTGATAGAGTGCTGCACCAGATGACCTGGCCTCCACAATCACCTGACCTCAACCCAATTGAGATGGTTTGGGATGAGTTGGACCGCAAAGTGAAGGAAAAGCAGCCAACAAGTGCTCAGCATATGTGGGAACTCCTTCAAGAATGTTGGAAAAGCATTCCAGGTGAAGCTGGTTGAGATAATACCAAGAGTGTGCAAGCTGTCATCAAGTCAAAGGGTGGCAACTTTGAAGAATCTCAAATATAAAATATGTTTTGATTTGTTTAACACTTTTGTGGATTCCATATGTGTTATTTCATAGTTTTGATGTGATCACTATTATTAGATGTATAAAATAGTAAAAATAAAGAAAAACCCTTGAATGAGTAGGTGTATCCAAACTTTTGACTGGTACTGTAGCTAAATTGCAGTTGGACCAGAACAAAGCAGCGTGTATTGCACTTATACGAACACGGAGGTTAATTGTCAGTAACATGCATGTCAGTCTCTCCTGGCGCAAAGTTGAGGAGAGATTGATGTGTTGAAGGTACCAAACTGTCTGTTCAAGCAGTTGGCACACAGTTCGGACACTAATCGGCACAATACAAGACATGCAACCAGAGGACTCTTCACAGTCCCCAGGTCCAGAACAGAGGCTGGGAAATGCACAGTATTAAATAGAGCCATGACTACATGGAACTCTCTGCCACCCCAGCTAACTAAAGCTAGCAATAAAATCAGTTTCAAAAAACAGATAAAAGAACACCTTACTGCACAAAGGGGACTGTGAAGAGACACAGACATTTTATATATCTTGTATTGTAATTTGCACTGTACTATGTATTAGACCTAGATATTGTGTGTTTGTACTGATATGTAGGCGTGATGTGTGACGTTTAAAATGTATGTATTTCAGTCCTTGACTAATAATGTTTGGTTATTAATGTCATGTTTCATGTGGACCCCAGGAAGATTAGCTGATGTATTTGCAGCGGCTAATAGGGATCCTAATGAATACCAAATACAGTACTGGTAGTTGGAAAAGCACACCTCCACCGTCCTTCCCTCCACCGTCCTTCCCTCCACCGTCCTTCCCTCCACCGTCATTCCCTCCTTCCCTCCACCGTCCTTCCCTCCACCGTCCTTCCCTCCACCGTCCTCCCCTCCACCGTCATTCCCTCCTTCCCTCCACCGTCCTCCCCTCCACCGTCCTTCCCTACACCGTCCTTCCCTCCACCGTCCTTCCCTCCACCGTCCTTCCCTCCACCGTCCTTCCCTCCACCATCCTCCCCTCCAACGTCATTCCCTCCTTCCCTCCACCGTCCTTCCCTCCACCGTCCTCCCCTCCACCGTCATTCCCTCCTTCCTTCCACCGTCCTCCCCTCCACCGTCATTCCCTCCTTCCCTCCACCGTCCTTCCCTCCACCGTCCTCCCCTCCACCGTCATTTCCTCCTTCCTTCCACCGTCCTCCCCTCCACCGTCATCCCTCCACCGTCCTTCCCTCCACCGTCCTTCCCTCCACCGTCCTTCCCTCCACCGTCCTTCCCTCCACCGTCCTTCCCTCCTTCCCTCCACCGTCCTTCCCTCCACCGTCCTTCCTTCCACCGTCCTTCCCTCCACCGTCCTTCCTTCCACCGTCCTTCCCTCCACCGTTCTCCCCTCCACCGTCCTTCCCTCCACCATCCTCCCCTCCACCGTCATTCCCTCCTTCCCTCCACCGTCCTTCCCTCCAACGTCCTCCCCTCCACCGTCATTCCCTCCTTCCCTCCACCGTTCTCCCCTCCACCGTCCTTCCTTCCACCGCCCTTCCCTCCACGTTCTCCCCTCCACCGTCCTTCCCTCCACCGTCCTTCCCTCCACCGTCATTCCCTCCTTCCCTCCACCGTCCTTCCCTCCACCGTCCTTCCTTCCACCGTCCTTCCCTCCACCGTTCTCCCCTCCACCGTCCTTCCCTCCACCATCCTCCCCTCCACCGTCATTCCCTCCTTCCCTCCACCGTCCTTCCCTCCAACGTCCTCCCCTCCACCGTCATTCCCTCCTTCCTTCCACCGTCCTTCCCTCCACCGTCCTTCCCTCCACCGTCCTTCCCTCCACCGTCCTCCCCTCCACCGTCATTCCCTCCTTCCTTCCACCGTCCTTCCCTCCACCGTCCTCCCCTCCACCTTTCTTTCCTCCTATCGGATCAGAATTCTTCCTCTCTATCTCTATTTCCCTGGAGGGTGTATGACCCACGCTGCCTGAGAGAGGGACTCCCCCATTTGACCTCATCACATCCCCCAGCTGAGCATCACTCCATCAGACCTATCCCCCTCTCCTCCCTCCCTCCCTCCCCCCATCCATCCACTACATCACTCCATCAGACCTATCCCCCTCTCCTCCCTCCCTCCCCCATCCATCCACTACATCACTCCATCAGACCTATCCCCCTCTCCTTCCTCCCTCCCCCCATCCATCCACTACATCACTCCATCAGACCTATCCCCGTCTCCTCCCTCCCTCCCCCATCCATCTACTACATCACTCCATCAGACCATCCCCCTCTCCTCCCTCCCTCCCTCCCTCCCTCATCCATCCACTACATCACTCCATCAGACCTATCCCCCTCTCCTCCCTCCCCCATCCATCCACTACATCACTCCATCAGACCATCCCCCTCTCCTCCCTCCCTCCCTCACCCATCCATCCACTACATCACTCCATCAGACCATCCCCCTCTCCTTGCTCACTCCCTCCCTCCCTCCCTCCCCATCCATCCACTACATCACTCCATCAGACCATCCCCCTCTCCTCCCTCCCTCCCTCCCCCCATCCATCCACTACATCACTCCATCAGACCATCCCCCTCTCCTCCCTCTCTCCCTCCCCCCATCCATCCACTACATAACTCCATCAGACCATCCCCCGTTCCTCCCTCCCTCCCCCATCCATCCACTACATCACTCCATCAGACCATCCCCCTCTCCTCCCTCCCTCCCTCCCTCCCCCATCCATCCACTACATAACTCCATCAGACCATCCCCCGCTCCTCCCTCCCTCCCCCATCCATCCACTACATCACTCCATCAGACCATCCCCCTCTCCTCCCTCCCTCCCTCCCTCCCCCCATCCATCCACTACATAACTCCATCAGACCATCCCCCTCTCCTCCCTCCCCCATCCATCTCCTTCATCACCCCATCCAACCCATCAGCCATTAACTGTATACAGTTGAACTCTCTCTCTCTTGCTCTCTTTCTCTTTCAATCCACCTCTCTCTCTTTCCCCCTCTCTCTCTGTCTCTCTCTCTCTCTTTCTCTCTCTCTCTTTCTCTCAATTCAATTCAAGGGGCTTCATTGGCATGGGTAACTTATGTTAACATTGCCAAAGCAAGTGAAATGGAAAAACAAAAGTGAAATAAACAATAAAAAGTGAAGAGTAAACATTACACTCACACAAGTTCCAAATTAATAGAGACATTTCAAACGTCATATTACGTCTATATACAGTGTTGTAACGATGTGCAAATAGTTAAAGTACAAAAGGGAAATCAAATAAACATGGGTTGTATTGACACGGGTGTTTGTTCTTCACTGATTGCCCTTTTCTTGTGACAACAGGTTACAAATGTTGCTGCTGTGATTGGACACTGTGGTATTTCACCCAATAAATATCCATGTTTTACATTTAACTAGGCAAGTCAGTTAAGAACAAATTCTTATTTACAATGATGTCCTAGGAACAGTGCCTTGTTCAGGGGCAGAACGACAGATTTTTACCTTGTCAGCTCAGGGATTCAATCCACCAACCTTTCGGTTACTGGCCCAACGCTCTAACCACCAGGCTACCTGCTGCCCCAAACAAAAATGGAGTTTATCAAAACTGGATTTGTTTTAGAATTCTTTGTGGGTCTGTGTAATCTGAGGGAAGTATGTGTCTCTAATGTGGTCATACATTTGGGAGGAAGTTAGGACATGCAGCTCTGTTTTCACCTCATTTTTTGGGTAGTGTGCACATAGCCTGTCTTCTCTTGAGAGCCAGATCCGCCTACGGTGACCTTTCTCAATAGCAAGGCTATGCTCACTGTGTCTGTACACACATTGGCTTGCGAAAATATTCACTCCCCTTGGCATTTTTCCTGTTTTGTTGCCATACAACCTGGAATTAAAATACATTTTGGGGGGGGGGCGTATCATTTGATTTACACAACTTTGAAGATGATAAATATTTTTTCTTGTGAAACAAACAAGACAAAAAAACAGAAGACTTGAGCATGCATAACTATTCACCCCACCAAAGTCAATAATTTGTAGAGCCACCTTTTGCAGCAATTAAAGCTGCAAGTCTCTTGGGGTATGTCTATATAAGCTTGGCACATCTAGCCACTGGGATTTTTGCCCTTTCTTCAAGGCAAAACTGCTCCAGCTCCTTCAAGTTGGATGGGTTCCGCTGGTGTACAGCAATCTTTAAGTAATAGATTCTCAATTGGATTGAGGTCTGGGCTTTGACTAGGCCATTCAAAGATATTTAAATGTTTCCCCTTAAACCACTCAAGTATTGCTTTAGCAGTATGCTTAGGGTCATTGTCCTGCTGGAAGGTGAACCTCCGTTCCAGTCTCAAAGTTCTGGAAGACCGAAACAGGTTTCCCTCAATAATTTCCCTATATTTAGCGGCAACCATCATTCCTTCAGTTCTGACCAGTTTCCCAGTCCCTGCCGTTGAAAAACACCCCCACAGCATGATGCTGCCACCACCATGCTTCACTGTGGGGATGGAATTCTCGGGGTGATGAGAGGTGTTGGGTTTGCACTAGACATAGTGTTTTCCTTGATGCCAAAAATATAAATTTTAGTCTCATCTGACCAGACTATCTTCTTCCATATGTTTGGGGAGTCTCCCACATGTCTTTTGGCGAGCACTTTAAGCAATGCCTTTTTTCTGGCCACTCTTCTGTGAAGCCCAGCTCTGTGGAGTGTACGGCTTAAAGTGGTCCTATGGACAGATACTCCAATCTCCACTGTGGAGCTTTGCAGCTCCTTCAGGCTTATCTTTGGTCTCTTTGTTGCCTCTCTGATTAATGCCCTCCTTGCCTTTTCCGTGAGTTTTGGTGGGCAGCCCTCTCTTTGCAGGTTTGTTGTGGTGGCATATTCTTTCAAATTTTTAATAATTGATTTAATGGTGCTCAGTGGGATGTTCAAAGTTTCTGATATTTTTTTATAACCCAACCCTGATCTGTACTTCTCCACAACTTTGTCCCTGACCTGTTTGGGGGGGCTCCTTGGTCTTCATGGTTCCGCTTGCTTGGTGGTGCCCCATGCTTAGTGGTGTTGCAGACTCTGGGGCCTTTCAGAACAGGTGTATATACTGAGATTATGTGACAGATCATGTGATACTTAGATTGCACACAGGTGGACTTTATTTAACTAATTATGTGACTTCTGAAGGTAATTGGTTGCACCAGATCTTATTTAGGGGCTTCATAGCAATACATAAGCATGCACCACTTTTCTGTTTTTAATTATAAAAAATATAAAAAATAAAGTTCTTTTTTTTATTTCACTTCACCAATTTGGACTATTTTGTGAATTTCCATTACATAAAATCCAAATAAAAATCCATTTAAATTATGAATGCTGTCCCTGAATACTTTTGCAAGGCACTGTAGCTGGCCAAAATTAGGAACAGGCGGCCGGCGGCACATTAATTGGGGAGTACGGGCTCATAGTAATGGCTGGAACAGAATTAATGGAATGGTATCAACCACATTTCCATGTCGTTGATATCATTCCACTCACTCCATTTCAGCCATTATTGTGAGCCGTCCTCCCCTCAGCAGCCCTGTGTTAGTGTAGGTTTTCAGTGAATTTATGTAAATCACGAAGCTCCTCTATATTTCCTGCGGTGCAGGAAAATTCTCAGTAACAAAATAGTTATCAAATTAAGATCCTACACCTGTATGCCTTTGAGGCACAATAATGTACATTTTGGCACCAAAATAATATTGTAGATAGAATACTCTAAAATGTTAAATGATTCATTTACAGTGGGGAAATCTCAAAATGGTACAAAATATGCCAGTGACAGACAAACAGAGCATTTTTACTTGCTGTGGGAGACAGTCAAAAGACTGACTGTTAGAGATCAGACAAGATCACCTTACAATACATCGACTGTGTGCTCCCTTCCAAGAGAGCCTTAAAGACACCCATTTTAGATCTTAATTCATGTGTCTAGACACCATTCAGGCAGTTAATATAGGTGCCTATTACCCACAGTGGTGCCCAGGCTTGCATCCCAAATGGCACCATATTCCCTATATAGTGTACTACTTTTGAGTAGTACATTCAGTACTTAAGGAATAGTGCGCAATTTGGGATGCCACCATGATGAGTATGCAGCAGCAAATTGTTGAGCTGCCACTTACCCCTAGGCAGAAAGAGAGAGAGAGAAAGAGAGAGAGAGAGAGAGAGAGAAAGAAAGATACAGGAAGAGAGATAGAGAGAGTGTCACGTATTATCAAGGTGGGTGGAATCAGGCGCAGAGAGCAGGTTTCAGTGATTCGAGAGTTTATTCTCCGGAGCACAAAAACACGGTCAACCCAACATACATGGTGAATAATCCAACACAGGATCAAAAATAGACCGGAGAAATAACACACACATAATACACCAAATACATGAATACAAACAATCCCGCACAAAACAAGGGCGGGACAACCTACTACATATAAGGACGTTAATTAAACTAAAATACACACAGGTGAAACTAATAAGACAAAACCAACAGACAAACGAAAAAGGGATCGGTGGTGGCTAGTAGGACGGTGACTACGACCGCCGAGCACCGCCCGAACAGGCAGGAGAGCCAACTTCGGCGGAAGTCGTGACAGAGAGAGAAAGAAAACCTGAGCCTAAGCCTTCACTAAGGTGAATCACTAAAACAAAACCGAAATACACTACGGAAAAAGAAGGAACAGCACATAAGAACGTAATTGAAGAATCCATAGACTCGAACCACTTCTGGGAAAATTGGAAAACACTAAACGAACAACAACATGAAGAGTTATCTAGCCAAAACGGAGATGTATGGGTAAACCACTTCTCCAATCTTTTTGGCCATATACAGTGCCTTGCAAAAGTATTCATCCCCCATGGTGCTTTTCCTATTTTGTTACATTACAACCTGTAATTTAAATTTATATTTATTCGGATTTCATGTAATGGACATACATAAAATATTCCAAATTGGTGAAGTGAAATGAAAAAGATAACTTGTTTAAAAAATAAAATAAAAAAACTGAAAAGTGGTGCTCCACCCCGTTTGCTATGAAACCCCTGAATAAGATCTGCTGCAACCAATTACCTTCAGAAATCACATAATTAGTTAAATAAATTCCACCTGTGTGCAATCTAACTGTCACATGACCTCAGTATATATACATCTGTTCTGAAAGGCCCCAGAGTCTGCAACACCGCTAAGCACCATTTATTTTAACCTTTATTTAACTAGGCAAGTCCGTTAAGAACAAATTCTTATTTTCAACGATGGCCTAGGAACAGTGGGTTAACTGCCTTTTTCAGGGGAAGAACAACAGATTTTTACCTTGTCAGCTCAGGGATTCAATCTTGCAACCTTTCGCTTACAAGTCCATTGCTCTAAACACTAGGCTACCTGCCGCCCCAATGAAGACCAAAGAGCTCTCCAAACAGAAATTTGTGGAGAAGTACAGACCAGGGTTGAGTTATAAAAAAAAATATCCTAAACTTTGAACATCCCCCTGAGCATCATTAAATCCATTATTAAATAATGGAAATAATATGGCAGCAAAACAAACCTGCCAAGAGAGGGCCGCCCACAAAAACTCACGGACCAGGCAAGGAGGGCAGAGAGGCAACAAAGAGACCAAAGATAAGCGTGAAGGAGCTGCAAAGCTCCACAGCGGAGATTGGAGTATCTGTCCATAGGACCACTTTAAGCCAAACACTCCACAGAGCTGGGCTTTGAATTGAGCTTTTTGGCCATTAAGGAAAACACTATGTCTGGTGCAAATCCAACACCTCTCATCACCCTGAGAACACCATCCCCACAGTGAAGCATGGTGGTGGCAGCATCATGTTGTGGGGGTGTTTTTCATCGGCAGGGACTGGGAAACTGGTCAGAGTTGAAGGAATGATGGATGGCACTAAATACAGGGAAATTATTGAGGGAAACCTGTTTCAGTCTTCCAGAGATTTGAGACTGGGGCGGAGGTTCACCTTCCAGCAGGACAAGTCTCTTAAGCATACTGCTAAAGCAACACTTGAGTGGTTTAAGGGGAAACATTTAAATGTCTTGGAATGGCCTAGTCAAAGCCCGGACCTTAATCCAATTGAGAATCTGTGGCATTACTTAAAGATTGCTATACACCAGCGGAACCCATCCAACTTGAAGGAGCTGGAGCAGTTTTGCCTTGAAGAAAGGGCAAAAATCCCAGTGGCTAGATGTGCCAAGCTTATAGAGACATACCCCAAGAGACTTGCAGCTGTAATTTCTGCAAAAGGTGGCTCTACAAAGTATTGACTTTGGTGGGATGCATAGTTACGCACGCTCAAGTTTTCATTTTTTTGGTCATATTTCTTGTTTGTTTCACAATAAATAAAAAAATGTCATCTTCAAAGTGGTAGGCATTTGTGTAAATCAAATGATACAAACCCCCCCAAAAATCTATTTTAATTCCAGGTTGTAAGGATTCAAAATAGGAAAAATGCCAAGGGGGTGAATACTTTCGCAAGCCATTGTAACAAAGAAAAAACAGCAAATACAAATCTTAGAGCCAACTATTAAAGACTACCAGAAACCACTGGATTCTCCTACTACATTGAATGAACTACAAGACAAATTACAAACCCTGCAACCCCAAAAGGCCTGTGGTGTTGATAGTATCCTTAATGAAATGATAAAATATACAGACCACAAATTCCAATTGGCTATACTTAAACTCTTTAAGCACTGGCATCTTCCCCAATATTTGGAACCAAGGACTGATCACCCCAATCCACAAAAGTGGAGACAAATTTGACCCCAATAACGCCCATGCGTTAGGCGCCAACAGCAACAGAAAATCCTCTGCATTATCATTAACAGCAGACTCGTACATTTCCTCAGTGAAAACAATGTACTCAGCAAATGTCAAATTGGCTTTTTACCGAATTACCGTACGACAGACCACATATTGACTCTGCACACCCTAATTGACAAACAAACAAACCAAAACAAAAGCAGTGTTCTCGTGATTTGTTGATTTCAAAAAAACATTTGACTCAATTTGGCATGAAGTGCTTCTATACAAAATGATGGAAAGTGATGTTGGGGGTAAAAACATATGACATTATAAAATCACTGTATACAAACAAAAATTGCCAAAAAACACGCATTACTTTCCACATGGCCGTGGGGTGAGATAGGGATGCAGCTTAAGCCCCACCCTCATAAACATGTATATCAACGAATTGGTGAGGGCACTAGAACAGTCTGTAGCACCTGGTCTCAACCTACTAGAATCTGAAGTCAAATGTCTACTGTTTGCTGATGATCTGGTTATTCTGTCCCCAACCAAGGAGGGCCTACAGCAGCACCTAGATCTTCTGCACAGATTCTGCCAGACCTGGGCCCTGACAGTAAATCTCAGTAAGACAAAAATAATGGTGTTCCAAAAAAGGTCTAGTTGCCAGGACCACGAATACAAATTCCATCTAGACACCGTTGCCCCAAAAAACTATACATACCTCGACCTAAACATTAGCAACACAGGTAACTTCCATAAAGCTGTGAACAATCTGAGAGACAAGGCAAGAAGGGCCTTCTATGCAGTCCCCTAAGCAAGCTGGTCCTGGGGCTCTGTTCACAGACACAACACACATTGGAAAGAATTAACAAAAAAACAGAGCAAACTAGAATGCTATTTAGCACTAAACAGAGAGTACACAGTGGCAGAATTCCTGACCACTGTGACTGACCCAAACTTAAGGAAAGCTTTGACTATGTACAGACTCAGTGAGCATAGCCTTGCTATTGAGAAAGGCCCGCAGTAGGCAGACCTGGCTCTCAAGAAAAGACACTGCCCACAAAATGAGGTGGAAACAGAGCTGCACTTCCAAACCTGCCAAATATATATTGACTATATTAGAGACACATATTTCCCGCCGGATTACACAGACACACAAGGAATTCGAAAACAAACCCCATTTTGATAAACTCCCATATCTACTGGGTGAAATACCACAGTGTGTCATCACAGCAGCAAGATGTGTGACCTGTTGCCACAAGAAAAGGGCAGCCATACAACCCATATTTATGCTTATTTATCTTTGCTTTTGTACTTTTTATTGTTTATTTCAATTTTGTTTATTATCTTTTTCACTTGCTTTGCCAATATTAACAAATGTTTCCCATGCCAATAAAGCCCTTAAATTGAAATTGAAAGAGAGCGAGAGAGAGAGAGAGAGAGTGAGAGAGAGAGAGAGAGAGGGAGAGAGAGAGAGAGACCAGAGTCTTAAAGAGACAGGTTCCTATAATCACAACAGGACACGTCTTATCCACTTCAATTTCCTTTTCCTCACTCTGTAACACCCTATCAAACACACTGTTCATAGGATGCACTCAGTGATGAGAATCCTAACCCTAGCTTCTTGTCCACAGCTCCAACTCAATTTAACCACTGAGCATTATGTAAAATAAGTTCAACAGCTCCTCTCAATCATACAATCACGAGCCAAGAAGCGTGCAAGATGGAAACTGAGCTGCACTTCCTAACCTCCTGCCACATATTTCCCTCAGATTACTCAGACCCAGAAAAAAAAAATTAAATCTAATTTTGATCAACTCCCGCATCTATTGGGTGAAATACCACATTGTGACATCACAGCAGCAAGATTTGTGACCCGTTTCCACAAGAAAAGGGCAAACAATGAAGAACAAACACCATTGTAAATACAACCCATATTTATGTTTATTTATCTTATCTTTTGCACTTGAACTATTTGCACATAATGTGACATTTTAAATGTCTTTATTATTTTGGGAACTTTTGTGAGTGTAATGTTTACTGTTAATTTGTATTGTTTATTTCACTTTGGTATATTAACTACTTCACTTGCTTTGGCAAAGTTAACATATGTTTCCCATGCCAATAAAGCCCTTAAATTGAAATTGAAATTGAAAGAGAGAGGGAGAAAGAGAGAGAGAGAGACTGAGAGAGAGAGAGAGAGAGAGAGAGAGAGAGATGTATACAATTTTGGCAAGAAAATAACAAAATTCTTTAACCAGGGGCGGGGCCTTCGTCAGGATTGCAATCAGAGCCCTGCACTCTTCAATATTTACATCAACGAATTGGCCACTATTCTAGAAAAATCCTCAGCCCCCGGTGTTAGTCTCCACAATGGGGAGAAACACCCCATTGAAACCCTGCATGCAGCGTTCTGTAAGATTCTCCTACATGTCCAGAGGAAAACTACAAACAAAACTACAAGCAGGGCAGAATTTGTCCAATATCCACTGATAATAAAAACTAAAAAAAGAGCAATTAAGTTTTGGAAACATCTAAAATAAAGTGACCCCCTCTCATATCCTTACCAAGCCCTGCAATGCCAAGAGCTGAGCAAATAAAATAGTCCCCTCATCCAGCTGGTCCTGGGGCTGAGTTCACAAACGTGTCTACTAACACACTGAAGTCTCAGGACCAGAACATCCAATCAATCAGAATAAACCAAATTACAACACAGTCAAAACAAAACTACATTGCTTATTGGGAAACACAAGCACAAGCACAAAGCAAAATGCAGTGCTATCTGACCCTAAATCAACAGTACACCGAGGCTAACTATTTGACCATGGTTACTGATCAAAACCTTGACAAAGTGCAGGCTCAGTGCGCACAGCCTTGCCACTGAGAAGGGTAGACACAGGAAAACCTGTCTCCCTGTAGAGGAAAGGCTGTGCAACCACTGCACAACAGCAGAACCTGAGATGGAGCTGCATTTCCTGACAAAATGTGAAAAATATAAAACAATTAGAGAGTGTCATTTCCCCAAATTTAAAACCCTTATTCAAGGTTTCAAAGACCTCTCTGATGAGAGTAGGCTACCCGTCCTGTTGGGGGAGGACGCAGAGAGCTGTGGGTTGGCTGCGCACTACATTGCTGCCTGCCATCAGATGAGGGACAGTGTCTGACAGACCAACCAACCTGCCCATGTCCTTTATGCTAATTGTTATTGTTCAACATATGGTTATTTTGACCCTTGGTTATTGTGGTTACTGTTGTCCCGTTGACAATTTTGATTCTTATTATTTTCATATTGTAAATATCCAAAGTAAGCTTTGGCAATATGTACATTGTTACGTCATGCCAATAAAGCAAATTGGATTAAATTGAATTGAGAGGGAGAGAGAGAGAGGGGGGGGGGAGAGAGGGGGAGAGAGGGAGAGAGAGAGAGAGAGAGAGAGAGAGGGGGGGGGGGAGAGAGAGGGGGGAGAGAGGGAGAGAGAGAGAGAGAGAGAGAGAGAGAGAGAGAGAGAGAGAGAGAGAGAGAGAGCGATGTCAGGTTCCAACAGGACACGGCTTATCAAATCAACATCAAATCAAATGTTATTAGTCACATGTGCAGAATACAACAGGTGTAGACGGATAAGAATAAGAGATAAAAGTAACAAGTAATTAAAGAGGAGCAGTAAAAAATAACAATATAGACAGGGGGGTGCTTGTACAGAGTCAATGTGCGGGGGAACTGGTTAGTTGAGCTAGTATGTACATGTAGGTAGAGTTGATTAAAGTGACTATGCATAGATGGCAACAGAGAGTGGCAGTGGTGTGGAGAGGGGGGGCAATGTGAATAGTCTGGGTAGCCATTTGACTAGATGTTCAGGAGTCTTATGGCTTGGGGGTAGAAGCTGTTTAGAAGCCTCTTTGACCTAGACTTGGAGCTCCGGTACCGCTTGCCGTGTGGTAGCTGAGAGATCAGTCTATGACTGGGGTTGCTGGAGTCTTTGACAATTTTCAGGGCCTTCCTCTGACACCGCATGGAATAGAAGTCCTGGATGGCAGGAAGCTTGGTCCCGGTGATGTACTGGGCCGTTCACACTACCCTCTGTAGTGCCTTGCGGTGGGAGGCCGAGCAGTTGCCATACCAAGCAGTCATGCAACCAGTCAGGATGCTCTCGATTGTGCAGCTGTAGAACCTTTTGAGGATCAGAGTAACCATGCCAAATCTTTTCAGTCTCCTGAGGGGCAATAGGTTTTGTCGTGCCCGCTTCATGACTGTCATGGTGTGCTTGGACCATGTTAGTTTGTTGGTGATGTGGACACCAAGGAACTTGAAGCTCTCAACCTGCTCCGCTGCAGCCCCATCGATGAGAATGGGTGTGTGCTCTGTCCTCTTTTCCTGTAGTCCACTATCATCTCCTTTGTCTTGATCACGTTGAGGGAGAGGTTGTTGTCTTGGCCCCACATGGCCAGGTCTCTGACCTCCTCCCTATAGGCTGTCTCGTTGTTGTCAGTGATCAGGCCTACCACTGTTGTGTCATCGTCAAATTTAATGATGGTGTTGGAGTCGTTTCTGGCCGTGCAGCCATGAGTGAACAGAGAGTACAGAAGGGGGCTGAGCACGCACTGAGGGGCCCCTGTGTTGAGGATCAGCGTGGCAGATGTATTGTTACCTACCCTTACCACCTGGGGGCGACCCGTCAGGAAGTCTAGGATACAGTTGCAGAGGGAGGTAGTCCCAGGGTCCTTAGCTTATTGATGAGCTTTGAGGGCACTATGGTATTAAATGCTGAGCTGTAGTCAATGAATAGCATTCTCACATAGGTGTTACTTTTGTCCAGGTGGGAAAGGGCAGTGTGGAGTACAATAGAGATTGCACCATCTGTGGATCTGTTGGGGCAGTATGCAAATTGGAGTGGGTCTAGGGTTTCTGGGATGATGGTACAGATGTGAGCCATGACCAGCCTTTCAAAGCACTTCATGGCTACAGACGTGAGTGCTACGAGTCGGTAGTCATTTAGGCAGGTTACCTTAGTGTTCTTGGGCACAGGCACTATGGTGGTCTGCTTAAAACATGTTGGTATTACAGACTCGGACAGGGACAGGTTGAAAATGTCAGTGAAGACACTTGCTAGTTGGTCAACGCATGCTCGCAGTACACGTCCTGGTATTCTGTCTGGCCCTGCGGCCTTGTGAATGTTGACCTGTCTAAAGGTCTTACTCACATCGGCTGTGGAGAGCGTGATCACACAGTCTTCCGGTACAGCTGGTGCTCTCATGCATGTTTCAGTGTTATTTGCCTTGAAGCGAGCATAGAAGTAGTTTAGCTTCCCTTTGTAGTCTGTAATGGTTTGCAGGCCCTGCTACATCCGATGATCAGAGCCGGTGTAATAAGACTCGCTCTTAGTCCTGTGTTGACACTTTGCCTGTTTGATGGTTCGTCTGAGGGCATAGCAGGATTTCTTATAAGCTTCCGGGTTAGAGTCCTGCTCCTTAAAAGCGGGACTCTTCCATTTCCACATATCCACTTCCATTTTCTTTTCGTCACTCTGTAACGGCCTATCAAACACTGTTCATAGGATGTACTCAGTGATGAGAATCCTAACCCTAGCTTAATGTCCACAGCTCCAACTCAATTTAACCACTGAGCATTATGTAAAATAAGTTCAACAGCTCCTCTCAATCATACAGTACTTTAGAGACAAAAACACGAGCTAAGAAGCGTGCAAGAAACTACCTCAACGATCAGCCTGAGATACTGAAAACTACCTCAACTATCAGCCTGAGATACTGAAAACTACCTAAACTATCAGCCTGAGATACTGAAGACTACCTCAACTATCAGCCTGAGATACTGAAGACTACCTCAAATATCAGCCTGAGATACTGAAGACAAACAGAGGGTTTGTAAGCAGAAAGGGAACTGTCTGAACAGTGTCACAGATAACTGCCTAATAACACCCTATTCCCTACTGTATAGTGCACTACTTTTTACCAGAGCCCTATGGACACAACTTTTGACCAAGGCCTGTACAAAAGTAGTGCACCAAAGAGGGAATAGGGTGCCATTGTGACTCAACCAATGTATTTTTCCTGGATTGTAATCAGAGTCCGGCCTGCACGGTAGCCTCTGTGCTCTATGCTCTGTGCTCCGGCAGAAAAGGCCATGCGGCCTGTATCCCAAATGGCACCCTATTCCCTATACGGCGTGCCACTTTTGATCAAAGCCCTGGTCAAAAGCAGTGCACTATATAGTGAATAGGGTGCCATTGGGGACACACACCCACCATATTTACTTGCTGTGGAACAGATTGAGTGCTGTACCTTAGAATCCTGATAAAAAGCCTTGTGCTGGTGTTCAGTTTATCTTGCAGGGATATCCTCCTCACTGAGACAGAGAAAGATTAGGTTCTATCCCAGGCTGAATCCCAAATGGCACCATTTTCCCTATATAGTGCGCTACTTTTGACCAGGGCCCATAGGGCACTGGTTAAAAATAGTGCACTATTTAGGGGAAAAGGATGCAGTTTGGGACGAGTCACAGTGGTAGCACGGACACGGATGTCCTCACCCATGGAAGTGGACACACACCGGTCCGCCCACTCCTGCCTGGGAGGACACCATCTTGGAAATGAAAACAAAGGAGAAATTCCACTCACTGAAATACTGTACCACCAGCCTACCATTGAAATGGAAACAAGATGACATAGGTGGTAGTGGTAGAATAGCTGACATGAAAGTTAAATATACATTATATCAGGGTTCCTTCTCTCAGAATCAGGAGGATGATAAAAAAGTATTTGTCTGCCTGCCAGTAGGTCTGCCTGTCTGGCTGGCTACCTGCCTGTCTGTCTGTATATCTGCCTGTCTGGCTGGCTACCTAGCTGTCTGCCTGTAGATCTGCCTGTCTGGCTGCCTGTAGGTCTGCCTGTCTGTCTGGCTGCCTACCTGCCTGTAGGTCTGCCTGTCTGTCTGGCTACCTGCCTGTCTGTCATTCTGTAGATATGCCTGTCTGGCTGGCTGGCTACCTACCTGCCTGTAGATCTTCCTGTCTGGCTGCCTACCTGTCTGTCTGTCTGTCTGTCTGCCTGATTGCCTGCCTGCTTGCCTGTCTGTCTGTCTGTCTGTCTGTCTGTCTGTCTGTCTGTCTGTCTGTCTGTCTGTCTGTGAGCTTGTAAAGGGAGGAAGATGATTTCACACACCAGTGTATGCCTTTGAATAATATAAAGTATTGTAGATGGGAGCTGAATAAAGTGTGTACACAGTGGAAGTGATTGAGATGCAGGCCTAGTTGTGCAGTATATTGATGTAGAGATATAAAGACGCTCATTGGCTCAGACAGAGCATTGTTTTCAACGTAATATGTTTTGGGGAGAACGGAATAAAATAAAGGGGTTAAATGGGTCCCAAATGGCACCCTATTCCCCCAGGCCTCTGGTCAAAAGTAGTGCACTATATAGGGAATTGGGTGCCATTTGGGAAATAGCCATATACTTTATATGGGAGCATGATTATGGGTGGAACTCCACAGGATATGTAACATCTCTATGATGTCCCTCAGCAGCCACTGGTTTGGTTCACAATAGGCAATAATCCATAACACTCACCCATGCCCCTAACTTATTTTAAGCCACTGAAACAAACAACAAAATAAAACAAAACAGAGGAGGATAGAGGAGGCATGACAAAGAGCTTGTAAAGCAGGGATAGTTTGATGGTTCCTTGTGGCTTTCCTCCATATCATCTAGTCTTGATTACTGTTTTGTCCCTCCTGATCTGGCATCTCGCCACTGTGCTGCAGCAATTACCATATTATACAGCACTCCACGAAACATGCAATTTAATCATTACCTTTAAAGTCAAATTTTTATTACCAGATCCTCACTCCTCTCTCCGCTCCTTTCTCCGCTCCTCTCCCTGCTCCTCCTCACTCCTTTCTCCGCTCCTCTCCCTGGTCCTCTCTCTGCTCCTCTCTCCGCTCCTCTCCCTGCTCCTCCTCACTCCTTTCTCCGCTCCTCTCTCTGCTCCTCTCTTCGCTCCTCTCCCTGGTCCTCTCTCTGCTCCTCTCTCCGCTCCTCTCCCTGGTCCTCTCTCTGCTCCTCCTCGCTCCTTTCTCCGCTCCTCTCTCTGCTCCTCTCTCCGCTCCTCTCTCCGCTCCTCTCTCTGCTCCTTCTCCGTTCCTCTCCCTACTCCTTTCTCCGCTCCTCTCTCCGCTCCTCCTCACTCATTTCTCCGCTCCTCCTCGCTCCTCTCTCCGCTCCTCTCCCTGCTCCTCTCTCCGCTCCTCCTCACTCCTCTCTCCGCTCCTCCTCACTCCTTTCTCCGCTCCTCCTCGCTCCTCTCTCCGCTCCTCTCCCTGCTCCTCTCTCCGCTCCTCCTCACTCCTTTCTCCGCTCCTCCTCGCTCCTCTCTCCGCTCCTCTCTCCGCTCCTCCTCACTCCTCTCTCCGCTCCTCCTCACTCCTTTCTCCGCTCCTCCTCGCTCCTCTCTCCGCTCCTCTCCCTGCTCCTCTCTCCGCTCCTCTCTCCGCTCCTCCTCGCTCCTTTCTCCGCTCCTCTCTCCGCTCATCTCCCTGCTCCTATCTCCGCTCCTCTCTCCGCTCCTCCTCTCTCCTTTCTCCGCTCCTCTCTCCGCTCCTCTCCCTGCTCCTCTCTCCGCGCCTCTCTCCACTCCTTCTCCACTCCTCTCCCTGCTCCTCTCTCCGCTCCTCTCTCCGCTCCTCTCCCTGCTCCTCTCTCCGCTCCTCTCTCTGCTCCTTCTCCACTCATCTCCCGGTCTCCAGCTGCTTATATAAAACCTCTCATAAAACACATACAGAGAAAGCGGTATGCATGCAGCTAGCACTCCTCCACCTGTAATGCATCATTATAATCAGACTCTCGTCATTTCCACAGATATGAAGGTTAATGAGCAAGGGCAGCTAGAGACCTGTCATTTTGCAGAAATGCATTCCTTTCTCTTGTGTGTTACTTTATCTTACCAGACATATACAGTCATCCAGATGCATTGTAGCTTTTATGTCCCTTCATAAACGCTGATTTTAAAGTGTCTCCACTTTCCACAAGTCCAGCACATAAAGGTTGTTACTGTGTTGTACGATAAACCACACCCAGAACCCATCGTCCATCTCCACAATAGTTAACACAACACTTAATTCATTCCACAAACTCATTTTCATTTTCATATGAATACATATGTGGATAATCCAAGTAGTTGTTATTGTTCATAATAACAATAATAATATGACACTTTAATGAGAAAAACAACCACAACAGGTTCAATGCCTCCCAGGCCTATATGTGAGAATGCGGAGTGCATGACAATGGCTGCCATGGCCTTGGTGGGAAGGAGAGGCTGTTGTCCCTCTGAAGAGCCTTCCAGTCTAATCAATGCCTCTCACAGGATCATTGATTAGTAGTCATACTCACAGGGCCACAGCTGTAATATTGTCACATCTCATGGCCTTGGTGGGAAGGAGAGGCTGTTGTCCCTCTGAAGAGCCTTCCAGTCTAATCAATGCCTCTCACAGGATCATTGATTAGTAGTTATACTCACAGGGCCACAGCTGTAATATTGTCACATCTCATGTCCTGATGTGCAGCTCTAAGTGGATACATACTACAGATGTAAGATCTTAATTTGATTACCCTTAATGCCCATTAATAATATTCCACGTAATATTTCAGATTTCCTGTTGCTGAATTATTATTTTCCTGCTGTAGCATACTGGTTCAAATTAAGATCCTACATCTTCATATTAGAGCTATGTTATTTTAGAGTTGCTTCTTTAATCATAGATCAAAGTGAATACCAATGGCTAAGTAGATGTCATTCAGTCATTTATAGGGAGGAACATTCCAGTTCACAGTAGGACAGGGCAGCTAATGTAACACAATCAATCAATCAATCAATAAAATGTACTTATAAATCCCTTTTTACATCAGCACTTGTTAAAGTGCTTTACAGATACCCAGCCTAAAACCCCAAAGAGCAAGCAGTGCAGATGCAGGAGCACAAGAGAGGAGAACCAGAGGAGAGGATGAGTAGCCCCAGTCTTCCTGGGTGGAGGAGCCCAGTCTCTGGCCTGCTGCTGACCCAGGATGCGTCCCAAAAGGCACCCTAATCCCTTTACAGTGCACATTGATTCACGCTGGCTGTCATTAATTGAAAGTCTTTGTTTATCATCAGTATTGAATTTTAAAAACGTAGCGTAACATAAAACATAACATAAAACTGAAGGTGGGGAGAATCTCAATTGCGTACTCCTTACATCCTCTCTCCTCACTACTCGCCTCCTTCTCAAAACCCATTGGATGACAAAGCCAGATGTCCCTCCCCTCTAACCTTCTCCTCCAATTGGTTTTGAAAAGGAGGAGAGGAGAGATGATGTGAGGAGTATGCATTTGAGATTCTTGCAGAATATCTCAAGGTGCTCACAGTGCCTAAGTTAGAACTATCTTAATTTGCGTCACATAGGGGCAGTCACGGGGGAGTGAGAGGAGGGTGAGAAAAGTTTGACATAATTTCAGCAGTTATAGAGTTCAGTGCTCAGAGGGATGGAAGGAGGGAGTGAAGTGTGAGGGGAAGAGAGGAGGAGAGAGAGAGACATAAATGAGAGCAGGGCGTAAACGGACTACATTAGTGACAGCTCCATTACCCAGAGGTGGGCAGATGTCCGCCTGGCGCCTGACTGTGTTAGCAGCTGAAGCAAGTGGAGCAGGAGGGGAGTAGAGGAGGTGGTGGGGGGAGAGAGAGAGAGAGAGAGAGACAGAAAGAGAGAGAGAGAGAGAGAGAGAGAGAGAGAGAGAGAGAGAGAGAGAGAAAAGGAGGACGGGAGTGGGGAGGAGAGGAGGGGTAGAGAGAGAGAGAGAGAGAGAGGATGGGCAGCACCAGGCAGGTGTTCTCCCTGTGGGTCTCTCCCCCAGCACGGTGCTCACTGACCCATGCAAAGACACTTCTCACCTGGCCTGGTCCCATAGCCTGGCCCCCACCATAGAGGACAGGAAAGAGGGGAATGAATGACGAGGTAAAGAAGGAAGAATAAGAGGAAGGAAGAGTAGTGTGATTCTCTAGATATCCGTTTTCCTCTCTCTGCTGACTGTAAAACCTGTGTCCCAAATGGCAACCTATTCCCTGTATAGGGCACTATTCTCTAGCAGAGCCCCCATGGCCCTGGTTAAAGTAGTGTACTAAATAGGGAATAAGGTGGCATTTGGGATTCAAGCTATGGCTCAGTTGAATGTAGTGTCACATCGCTTAATGGTCTGATTTGAGATAGGCTTGGAATCCACTCTAATTAGCCTGCCGTGCCTTCCGGACTTGCACTTCCTTAAATGCAAATGTGTGTGAGTGTGTGTCTGCATATGTTATGGAGGTCACGTTGATTGCTTTTACATATTTACATTGACCCCCCCATTTGTTTTTACGCTGCTGCTACTTGCTGTTTATTATCTATGCATAGTGTCACAGATCCCCCGGTACTGCTGCTCATTCCGTGCACCAGTTCCGGAGGTCTACGTCACCGGCCTCTAAGAGTCACTTAACTGGATCATTACGCACACCTGGTTCCCATTCCCCCTGATTAGTAATTGTATATATGTGCCCTCTGTTCACCATTGTCTTGGTCGGTTATTGTTCCCATGTCCGTTGGTCTTGTGAGTACCTACATGTATTGTGTACTCGTTATTACGGGTCTCGTCCTGTGTATTGTTGTGCACTTGTTATTACGGGTCTCATCCTGTGTATTGTTGTACACTTGTTATTACGGGTCTCGTCCTGTGTATTGTTGTACACTTGTTATTACGGGTCTCGTCCTGTATATTGTTGTGCACTTGTTATTATGGGTCTCGTCCTGTGTATTGTTGTGCACTTGTTATTACGGGTCTCGTCCTGTGTATGGTTGTGCACTTGTTATTACGGGTCTCGTCCCGTGTATTGTTATTACGGGTCTCGTCCTGTGTGTTGTTATTACGGGTCTCGTCCCGTGTATTGTTATTACGGGTCTCGTCCTGTGTGTTGTTATTACGGGTCTCATCCTGTGTGTTGTTATTACGGGTCTCGTCCTGTGTGTTGTTATTACGGGTCTCGTCCTGTGTATTGTTATTACGGGTCTCGTCCTGTGTGTTGTTATTACGGGTCTCGTCCCGTGTATTGTTATTACGGGTCTCGTCCTGTGTGTTGTTATTACGGGTCTCGTCCTGTGTGTTGTTATTACGGGTCTCATCCTGTGTATTGTTGTACACTTGTTATTACGAGTCTCGTCCTGTGTATTGTTGTACACTTGTTATTACGGGTCTCGTCCTGTATATTGTTGTGCACTTGTTATTATGGGTCTCGTCCTGTGTATTGTTGTGCACTTGTTATTACGGGTCTCGTCCTGTGTATGGTTGTGCACTTGTTATTACGGGTCTCGTCCCGTGTATTGTTATTACGGGTCTCGTCCTGTGTGTTGTTATTACGGGTCTCGTCCCGTGTATTGTTATTACGGGTCTCGTCCTGTGTGTTGTTATTACGGGTCTCGTCCTGTGTGTTGTTATTACGGGTCTCATCCTGTGTGTTGTTATTACGGGTCTCGTCCTGTGTGTTGTTATTACGGGTCTCGTCCCGTGTATTGTTATTACGGGTCTCGTCCTGTGTGTTGTTATTACGGGTCTCGTCCCGTGTATTGTTATTACGGGTCTCGTCCTGTGTGTTGTTATTACGGGTCTCGTCCTGTGTATTGTTATTACGGGTCTCGTCCTGTGTGTTGTTATTACGGGTCTCGTCCCGTGTATTGTTATTACGGGTCTCGTCCTGTGTGTTGTTATTACGGGTCTCGTCCTGTGTGTTGTTATTACGGGTCTCATCCTGTGTATTGTTGTACACTTGTTATTACGAGTCTCGTCCTGTGTATTGTTGTACACTTGTTATTACGGGTCTCGTCCTGTATATTGTTGTGCACTTGTTATTATGGGTCTCGTCCTGTGTATTGTTATTACGGGTCTCGTCCTGTGTGTTGTTATTACGGGTCTCGTCCTGTGTGTTGTTATTACGGGTCTCATCCTGTGTATTGTTGTACACTTGTTATTACGAGTCTCGTCCTGTGTATTGTTGTACACTTGTTATTACGGGTCTCGTCCTGTGTATTGTTGTGCACTTGTTATTACGGGTCTCATCCTGTGTATTGTTGTGCACTTGTTATTACGGGTCTCGTAGTGTGTATTGTTGTACACTTGTTATTATGGGTCTCGTCCCGTGTATTGTTGTGCACTTGTTATTACGGGTCTCGTATTGTGTATTGTTGTGCACTTGTTATTACGGGTCTCGTCCTGTGTGTTGTTATTACGGGTCTCGTCCTGTGTGTTGTTATTACGGGTCTCGTCCTGTGTGTTGTTATTACGGGTCTCGTCCTGTGTGTTGTTATTACGGGTCTCGTCCTGTGTGTTGTTATTACGGGTCTCATCCTGTGTATTGTTGTACACTTGTTATTACGAGTCTCGTCCTGTGTATTGTTGTACACTTGTTATTACGGGTCTCGTCCTGTGTATTGTTGTGCACTTGTTATTACGGGTCTCGTCCTGTGTATTGTTGTGCACTTGTTATTACGGGTCTCGTATTGTGTATTGTTGTGCACTTGTTATTACGGGTCTCGTCCTGTGTGTTGTTATTACGGGTCTCGTCCTGTGTATTGTTATTACGGGTCTCGTCCTGTGTGTTGTTATTACGGGTCTCGTCCTGTGTGTTGTTATTACGGGTCTCGTATTGTGTATTGTTGTACACTTGTTATTATGGGTCTCGTCCCGTGTATTGTTGTGCACTTGTTATTACGGGTCTCGTATTGTGTATTGTTGTGCACTTGTTATTACGGGTCTCGTATTGTGTATTGTTGTGCACTTGTTATTACGGGTCTCGTCCTGTGTGTTGTTATTACGGGTCTCGTCCTGTGTGTTGTTATTACGGGTCTCATCCTGTGTATTGTTGTACACTTGTTATTACGAGTCTTGTCCTGTGTATTGTTGTACACTTGTTATTACGGGTCTCGTCCTGTGTATTGTTGTGCACTTGTTATTCCGGGTCTCGTCCTGTGTATTGTTGTGCACTTGTTATTACGGGTCTCGTATTGTGTATTGTTGTACACTTGTTATTACGGGTCTCGTCCCGTGTATTGTTGTGCACTTGTTATTACGGGTCTCGTATTGTGTATTGTTGTGCACTTGTTATTACGGGTCTCGTCCTGTGTGTTGTTATTACGGGTCTCGTCCTGTGTATTGTTATTACGGGTCTCGTCCTGTGTGTTGTTATTACGAGTCTCGTCCTGTGTGTTGTTATTACGGGTCTCGTCCCGTGTATTGTTGTGCACTTGTTATTACGGGTCTCGTATTGTGTATTGTTGTGCACTTGTTATTACGGGTCTCGTCCTGTGTGTTGTTATTACGGGTCCCTTGTATTTATTAGAGGTTTAACCTCACTCTTTTGTTTGGGTTACATCCCTGTATATTTTATATAAGTGTGTTTTGGGCTTCGTCCCCGTGCCTTTTCATGTCATGTTGTATTTTTGGGTGGAGTATTCAAACCCCTGTTAAGTATTCCTGCACCTGCCTCCAATCATTTATACAACGTGACAGAATAACTGACCATAAATGGAGACAACGGGAATGGCCCGTCCGTCCGCTGCAACTGACCCACACTGATTCCCTGTGGTCATCCCCAAGGCCGGTGTCGTTCCACAGCTGGTGTAGCGCGTCGGGGGGGGGGGGGGGGGGGGGGGGGGGGGGGGGGGGCACATACCAAGATACCAACATACAACGGGACACATAGTCACTTTATCCCTACCTACATGTACATATTACCTCGACTAACATGTAGCGAAATGCTTGTACTTTAGTTTATTTTGTAAATATTTACTTAACTCTATTTCTTGAACTGCATTGTTGGTTAAGGGCTTGTAAGCATTTCATGGTAAGGTTGAATTCGGCGCATGTGACAAATACAATTTGATTAGATTTTTGCTTATTGAGTACCACTTCCCCTTGATTTGGCTCATACCTGGCTGGAACTCGGGACCTCTGCTATGCTAACACACGTGACCGCCCTCCTTGACAACGTTCCAATGGTTTGAGCCACCCAAAAGGTATCAGTTGGATGGCTCTATGTACAACACTTCAAGCTAGCTGTGGAGTGAACTCCGTTACACATACAAGTATGAGTTCACACTCTATGAAGGTCAAAACCAGATCAGATCCACCACAACAACAGAAAACATTCAATAGTAATTGGATAGACTTCTGTTACCACCTTCCTTCCGAGATGCTCCACCCCCACCACTTTCCTTCCCAATAATAATCTTCTCTGTACACAGCGAGGTTAGTGACCCATCTCTGACACGAGGGTGTGTATTTCCACCAGGACTATGTGAGCAAATGGGGCCTTTAGCTCATCACACACACATCATGTACGTCCCAAATGGCAGGGCCCTGGTCAAAAGTAGTGCTCTAAATAGGGAATAGGGTGCCATTTGGGACTCATTTGCCGTCCAGAGCTCAGAGGCCAGGCGAGAGGAAGTCCAGGCCAAACAGAAAGAGACGCCAAGGCTAACGTTTTATGCAGGCATTCTCTTCCATCTCCCCCTTTGACGTTTCAGCAGCATGGCCTTGAGACAGCAGAGCAAATAACACCTGTCCTAGGAAGTTCTGCCTGAGGCATCTCCTATCCTCAACACAGAGACAGACAGAGAGAGAATGATGAGGTAAAGAAGGAAGAATAAGAGGAAGGAAGAGTAGTGTGATTCTCTAGATATCTGCTTTGACAATGTGAACATATGTTCCCCATGCCAATAAAGCCCTTTGAATTGAGAGAGAGAGACTTTTGCTTATCTATTTCACTAGCTCTGGCAATGTAAACATATGTTTCCCATGCCAAAAAAGCCCTTTGAATTGAGAGAGAGAGACTTTTGCTTATCTATTTCACTAGCTCTGGCAATGTAAACATATGTTTCCCATGCCAATAAAGCCCTTTGAATTGAGAGAGAGAGACTTTTGCTTATCTATTTCACTAGCTCTGGCAATGTAAACATATGTTTCCCATGCCAATAAAGCCCTTTGAATTGAGAGAGAGAGACTTTTGCTTATCTATTTCACTAGCTCTGGCAATGTAAACATATGTTTCCCATGCCAATAAAGCCCTTTGTATCGAAGAGAGAGAGAGGCAGAACTGTGAGCAATAAGACCTCATGTAAAAGTGGTTCCCCAGGAGAAATCATGACATGATTGTGTGATCGTATTGAACTGACAGAAACAGAACTGAGAACTACGAACGAAAGCACTGATTGCAGAAACATTATACAAAATGAAATTACTGTAATCCAGAGGAAAATATGTCAGCTTGTGTGCGTCCAAAATGGGCATACGTCCAAAATAACACCCTATTCCCTATGTAGTGCACTACTTTTGACCTGGTCAAAGACTTTTAGCCCACTAAGGTAAAGCACAACGGCAGTCATGTCCTAAGTGTAAAACTAACAATGACTCAATGATCCATGCCTTCTGGGAGCGCTATAAAGTCCAAAAGTTATGTCCGGCGTTAGAAAGCTGTCTGGGAGAAGTTTAACAATGTACTTTTACTTATAATCCGTCTATCTGTATACTTCAAGACATGTGGCATAAGATGCTACAAGCACTATACATTTCCAAAAGATGAGAAATGAGAAGGGATGTTATTGTGAGACAAACAGGATGGGTATGAATATGGTGGGAGCATGTGGGTCTGAGCAAGTTTGATGTCATTAATTGTCACGACTTCTGCCGAAGTCGATGCCTCTCCTTGTTCGGGCGGTTGACGTCGCCGGTCTTCTAGCCATCGCCGATCCATTTTTCATTTTCCATTTGTTTTGTCTCGTTTTCCCACACACCTGGTTCTCATTTCCCTCATGTGTTGTGTATTTAACCCTTTGTTCCCCCCATGTCTTTGTGTGGTATTGTTTATTTGTAAGTGCACATTTTGTTTGACTGGTGCGCGTCGGGTTATTGTGCCCATACTTTGTATTTCTTATTCCGTTGGTTTTACTATCAAACTGCTCCGGCTATTATCAAGTTCTGCTCTCCTGCGTCTAACTTCCCTGCCACCAGAATCGCACCCCCTTACATTAATGTTTGTTGAAATGGATGTACGCCTGAGTAGGTGTTCTCTACTGTATGTTGAAGGTTGGGAATTAAGACCCAGTCAAAGTCATGTCTACGTCAGCGGATCTGTGTTTGTGGAATGTTAAAAGAAACCTCACCCAAAAACGATCTTTTGGTATTTGTTTCATTACTCCATTGTTGACATAGTCCCAAAATTTTGCTTGTCAGTAATCAAGTTTTCAAGATATGTAACTTTCAAAATACAGAAATCTTCCCCGTATGATGTGTTTTGCATCATATGATGAAAAATGCATCATACGGGGATGATTTCTGTATCTTGAGTCCTATAGTGTCCTATTGGGAAAAGAGGGCCATTTGGTAAGGGGCCATTTGTATCCTCATTCTCAGTACTTTAATTGTGGTTTTTAGACAATACACAAATATGCATAAACGCATGCAACATTTACAATAGACAACTTAACATTCCACAAACATCTGGTTAAACGTAGTGCACTATTGAGGGAATAGGGTGCCATTTGGGATGCATCCAGACCCATTACAGAGGCCTGCCCGCACCCATTTCCATAGGAGTCGTTCAGAAGACAGAGGTAGAACGAGACCCACGGGGAACACCAAACTAAAGTGCCTTCTTTTCTTCAGCACATAAATGGGTTGAATGTGGGATGCTGCTATTCTTCCCACAGAGCAAATATACTGTGTCAACAAACATGTCAACAAACATGTCAACAAACATGTCAACAAACATGACACGTAAAAACAATTGAGAAACTGGGAGATAAATCAGTGGAAATCAAACCTAGATAACTAACGATTGCTCTACACTCTTAGAAATAAAGCTGCTATCTAGAACCTAAAAGGGTTCTTCTGCTGTCTCCATAGAAGAACACTTTGAAGAACCCTTGTTGGTTCCAGGTAGAACTATTTTGCTTCCTTTCCACAGAGGGTTCTACATGGAACCCAAAATGGTTCTACCTGGAACCAAAAAGGGGTTTTACCTGGAACCAAAAAGGGTTTTAGTGAGTTTTTCCTAGCCACCATGCTTCTACATCTGCATTGCTTGCTGTTTGGGGTTTTAGGCTGTGACATCGGCTGATGTAAAAAGGGCTTTATAAAATACATTTGATTGATTGATTATCCTATGATGTCAGCTGAAGAACCCTTTTGGAACCCATTTTTCTAAGAGTGGACAGGAAAACGTTTCATCTAAAAGTAAGGGAGTCCCGGAGTTCATTCTATGATAGAGGATTAATAGTTGCTCTGAAATGCAAGGTAAATGTTGTCCCAGCTTCAACAAGCATGCTGTCCAGTCCATAATAAATATCATAGGATAGAACATAAGCCCTGTAATACTACCATGTTGGATAAAGTGCAACATTGATGAGCAGGGTGGAAAATACCAGAAAGGGAGACATTTAGTTAATATGATAAATCTACGTTGGCAGTCAGTCACAGCCGTGTAAATACATACTTCTGTCTTTCTTTCCATCAAATGTGCCTGTAGTTCTTAACTCAGAAGGTTCAAATGAACACATTCACTCTATGTATGAGTGCTGGAAAGACATGATATTTTCACAGCTGCTCCAGGTCTCTTCTTCCTACCAAGTTTGAATATCATGAAAACATCAGTGTGTTATTTCCCCCCTAACTTTTTTAAGAGACTATGGCTTATTTTTGTAGTTTTTTGCATCCTCCATATGAAACCGAGGGAACGTGGGTACCTGCTGCATATCCAAATGTCACCCTATTCCCTATACTTTTCCAAGAGTGACCATGTAAAATTCATAATGAAGCATTGGCAGCGTCCAAAATGTCACCCTATTCCCTATACTTTTCCAAGAGTGACCATGGAAAATACATAATGAAGCATTGGTAGCGTCCAAAATGTCACCCTATTCCCTATACTTTTCCAAGAGTGACCATGGAAAATACATAATGAAGCATTGGTAGCGTCCAAAATGTCACCCTATTCCCTATACTTTTCCAAGAGTGACCATGGAAAATACATAATGAAGCATTGGTAGCGTCCAAAATGTCACCCTATTCCCTATACTTTTCCAAGAGTGACCATGGAAAATACATAATGAAGCATTGGTAGCGTCCAAAATGTCACCCTATTCCCTATACTTTTCCAAGAGTGACCATGGAAAATACATAATGAAGCATTGGTAGCGTCCAAAATGTCACCCTATTCCATATATAGTGTACTAAACTCACATGTCACCGTATTCCCTACATTTTAGTGCACTATATAGGGAATAGGGTGCCATTTGGGACACCATCATTTAGTGACAGGGTACTTTGAAATGAGAAGAGGAAAAGAAAAGTGGAATCTAGGACAGCTAGTGAAATAAGACAGTATACAGTTATGAAACAGTAGATCTGTTGTGTTGAGAAAAGCAAACCACCAGTGCAGGTGTGTGACTCCGGACACTCCAGGGCAGGCACCGGGAGGAGCTCCATCTTAAGTCAGCTGAGAGCCCGCGCGCTGACTTGCTGCTGCCGTCGTCATAGCAGCCGCCTGAGCGGCGCCGCGCCGACTGGCTTCTAGGGCTGCTGTGAATTGGATGTCGTCACAGCGCTGGCGCCAGGGAGTCGGTAGAAGTGGGAGCTTGCGGCGATGCAGGCAACTCGCTACAGCTACTGCAGTGTGTGTTGAGCTCTGTTGTGCCAAGCCATCATCCGATTGGGTTCATCTTGGTACAGTGGGAAAGAAATTGAGAAACTGAGCATAGTTTAACGCATTGTGAAGTAAACTCACTCCAGATGAGCTAGTGGCCACGAAACCCTGAAATTTCCCTCAATGGAAAAAAATATAGACTAACAATAGCTGGAACTTGGAAATGTAATAGATGGTAAAACATCAAACTTAAATGTATCTGCGTAATTACGAGGTAGACTACATTCATCACATGGATGTGCCTTCATTTAGATCAGAAATACAGACTCAGATGACTTCAAAACAGATTTTCACAAGGTCCCGCCAACCTCATCTCGCAGGTAACAGAGAAGAGCATCACTTTAGTGCGCGCCTTCACATAACTTGCTCAAGAATGCGGAAAATATGGGAGGGACGTAAAAGATCAACCGCATTTAAACCAATACTGTTGCTTGGGATAGTGATTGACACTTCTAGGTAGCCAATTGACGTGCATTTCGCCCTGATGTGCGACAAGCCCCGTTCACGAGCCTTTATAAGAACAATTTACAGCGTGCTGACTGATTGTACAAGGCGAAGACTGGCCTAAAATACCGGTTTCTTTCATGCATAATATCTTATCACACTCAACTGTCGTCATGAAAGCAATAAGCCCGGAGCGGTCTATGAGGAACAACATCTCCAACTCGTCGGAACATACCCTCGGCATCTCCCGGAGCAAGAGCCCGATGGATGACCCTCTGAGTCTGCTGTACAATATGAACGACTGCTACACAATGCTGAAGGAACTCGTGCCCAGCCTCCCACAGAACGGGAACGTCAGTAAAATTGAGATATTGCAGCATGTTATAGACTATATCTTGGACCTTCAGATTGCACTGGACTCAAGCTCGTCCCTCTCCAGCTGCCAACATCAGCAGCAGCGGCCGGGACAGGCAACATCACCCAGGAATCCCCTAGCAACCATCAACTCAGACATCAGCCTCATCACCTTTCAGGTAAAAATAGAATCAAATAGCTTGATTTTTTTTTCCAATTAGAGGACTTCTGTTTTGGAGTGGTTCAGAAAAATGAATAGACGAAACCATAGTAGGCTACACAGATTCTAGCGTGTTCAATTGGAATTCCTACATTTTAATAGATCCCCTAAATCCTATGACATGTACAGTTTTAATGTGGCCTTGTTAATATATGTTTAAATGAAGATTTGTTTTATTTTTATATATATATATGTTTATATGCTTACTTTAATTAAAGGCTTTTAGAATATATCTATTTTTTAAAACATTATTTCCAAGCAGTCTGCCTATTTGACTTCTCATAAAGCTTTTGCATTTGACTATGTGCCACTGTTGGTTATTGTACACATGACAGCTTGGTGGTGAATGAATGGAGCATCAGCCCAATATAGACCAGACCACTGCAACTGTACTCACTCAGCAATGCCAGGAGCCTCTCTCTGTAAATGGTGATATTTAACAGTGGTTGTCTTACCTGTTTTTACAGTCAACTGACCACTTCCCCAAAGGGACAGAGACTCATGACAGCTAAACTCTCCTTCACTGACTGGGTAAGTGTTTCCTTACTGCCATTATTCCATCCATAATTTATATTTGAAATGGTCATTTTATTCACTAGGAAAAAAACAAGCTGCGCTCAAATGGGTCCAAACTACACTGTCCCAATGGGAGAACCCTTTTGGATTCCATGTAGAACCCTCTGTGGAAAGATACCCGGGACCAAAAAGGGTTCTTCAAAGGGTTCTCCTATGGGGAGAACCCTTAGATTCTAGATAGCACCTTTTTGTGTGTATAAAGTCATGGATACTTGGTATGAGTTGCTCTTTGAAAATGGTAGTCTATGTGAAGTGTTATATTGCTGACTGGACTAAGATATGACATCACTGTAGATGGAATAACCGATCATGAAATAATAGTCTCTGGCTACATAAGACAGACTGGCTACTCCCGTCAGTGGTTGTGGGTTCTGAAAACAGAGAGGAAAAGCAGGCGCCAGCCAGCATCATTATAGCTATAGTATAGATCCATTCCCACGTTGTACTTAGAGGTTGACAGGATGTTGCTTACTCCTCCGTCGACGCCACCATCTGGTGCTCAGGGATTGCCCAGTATTTCAGTGTTTGCATCCCAAATAGCACCCTATTCTCTATGTAGTGCCCTAGGGGCCCTGGTTAAAAGTAGTGCACTACATAGGTAATAGGGTGCCATATGAGACACACCCTCACCAGTATTTCAGTGTTTGGTTAAAGTAGAAAAAGAAGTGTCTATCTCTCAGGCGCCAGTCTGACTGTCCAGTTCCCTGTCTGTCCTTTAGCCTTGCTTCTCTTTAAACACAACCCTCTTTTCTCTTCCCAATCTCTTACAGGTGTGTTTTAAACAGGACCTCGTGTTCCCCTCCAATGGCTGGCTGGATTTCCGCTTGATTTAACTTTAATTTGTCTTCCTAAAAGGAGATATGTGTTGTTGTTTTTACTTTTTATTTATCTACTGGCCTGGCTGATATCTTTTCTTCCAACTGAAGAATGATTCCTCAACAACGATGGGAACACAACGACAGACTGACTGAGATTACAGTATTGAAACAAGATATCTTTCCACAAGAGGAGATAGCCTTTTCTTTTGGAAGTGGCACATTACTACAGACAGACTAATGGTCAGTCGATGTATATAAAATGTTAAGACAAAATCATGCCTGTATAGTAGCTGATTTGTTGCAGAGAATATAAAGATGCATTTTATTGTACTGCGGCTTTCAAAGAAATGTTGTAAATTGCACTTTTATACAATAATAAAGTATATTCCTTATACTGTACATTATGTTAATATCCATATTACGTTATAATACCTGACCTATTTCAATCTTTTAAATTACTCTCACTGTACTTTCTCTTACATCAAAGGATGGTGCAACTTCCCTTTATCTTGCTTTTTAATGTGTCTGAATAGAGTCAGATTAATTAAGAAGACGATATCACAAGGCTCAATGCATTGCAGTTACTAATCTTATCAAGTTATCCAGGACGGTGTGCCCAGATGCATCTCGTCACACTGGTGGTTCTCTGGACAACAGTTGGTAACGCATGGCACTTGCAACTCTAGGATAGTGGGTTCGATTCTCGGGATCAACCATACGTAAAACAATTTATGCACGCATGACTCTTAAGTCGCTTTGGATGAGAGTGTCTGACAAATGGCACATAATATTACATATTACGGCACATACTATTTTTGCATGGGGGAGCACGCCTCCTGCTGGTCGACGTTAAGAAGGAACTGCTATATGAAAGTATGAGAATACTTAGTGGTTCATACGTATCATTTCTCTGTGAGAACATACAAGAGGCTAGACTGTAGAAGGTCAACATCCAGGTTTTATTTTTCAGTCAGATAATGTCTGACGGCACCATTCACTTCTTTCCCTTCATCTCCCACGTGGTTATCATCCGACAGGTTAAGACACATACAACATTACAGTGCATGCAACACATAGGAGAGCACTTTGACATTTGCACTGATATTTGCAAACTAATTTACGCATGCAATGTACAGTTCATTAGGTACGCATGCAACAACAATCTTTACTGTAGCCAGATTTGTGAATCGGACGACATTAAGTGTACATTTTATATCTGCTTAATTAAAATGTACATTTAATGGCATCGGATTCACAAATGGGGCCTCTACTACGTTACGGGAGGAGACAGGCCCTGACAACATGTAATAAACCAAATAACATTACAACCACTGTTCATGACAAAGCAGCATACATACAGTCCCATGTATCATATGGAGAAGAGTCAGCAACTGAATTTTGCAGCGATCAATAACTTTTTCTGAAGATTACTTCTCGTTGTTATATTGTTGTTATTGTAACATATTAGTGTCAACGTCCCTCCCTTTTATCCAACATTTTTGTTCGTGTTGGCAGGAGATGCGTCCCAAATGGCACCCTATTCCACCGATAGCGCACTACTTTGGACCAGGTCCCATAGGAAGGTAAAATAGTTAAAAGCCCTGTGGCTTTTGCAATGAGACAAATAGTTTAGTTGACTCTCCTCCATGTCATTTGCTGAGACGCGACAAAAACAGATCCCACACACAATTTTGTTCATTTGGCTCACGTGTTCATATGCATTCATTCTTCATCTATACCAGGTAACTTCTTTTACCCACCCACAAGCTCTACATCACTTGTTGACACACATAGGCAGCAGCAGCTAATATTAACACTGTTGAGGCATGCTTGTAGCCTGGTCCCAGATCTGTTTGTGTTCTTGCCAGCTCCATTGCTCATTGTCAAGCCATTGGCATGACAAGGAGTTGGCGAGATGGCACAGACAGACTGACACCCAGGCTACCATGCTTGTTGTAGTGCAAAACAATAAACAGATAGTTAGTCACTGTACGTAGTTAAGTTATAAATTATACTGTAAAAAATGGGACGGCGCTGTTAAGTGCTTTTACTGATTGGAATAATCAAAATGTACACTTTGGTTAATTCAACCTGTTCTATCAATTTGTCTGAAATCAAATAACGAATTCGTCAGATCAATGTGATTTTTTTATTTGAATGAAAGCTTCTAAATTGCTTTCAACACCTCATGCACATTGAATAGCGGTAGGGGCAATGTAGCGACGGCAGCCTATCAGAAGAGTTGCCGAGGCGTGGCTTTCAGTTGGTTATTTTAAAACATCTTATTTTTTAGCTTGTTGATTTAAATTGCTTGTAACACAGAATAAATGTGGATAGGTAATTCCAAATGAAAAAGTAAACTAGGAACAAGATAAAAAAAATTGGTTGTATTGTCATTAAATATTTTTGGGATTTGTTATATTAAGTTTAACCAAAGGGGAAATGTAGGTTTAGTGTTGAGATAAACAGGTAACAATGTCAAATATAATGAAATATAACAGTTGGCATTGAATTATATATTTGTCATAATAATGTTGTTGTTTTTACCAGAGGTGAAGTAAATTAGGTTAATCTAAAGATCTTTTTTTTTTTACAGTGTGCGTAGCTAGCTACCTTCACCTCTAGAGAATATCAAGACAGTTAGTAGAGGTCACTTCACTTCACTTTAGATGATACAAATACAGAGTACAACATCTCAGTGAGCTACCTCTACTTAGTAGCCTGGTGAAACCAGACTAACCGCTGCGCTCTCCTGTAACAGAATGTGAGGTTGCCAGATCAGGCTGGTTTAACAAGGCTATCTACTTAGTGCTTGGTGTGCACTAACATCATTTATTTACCCATTTAGCTAGCTACGGTACCTTGCTACGCATGCATTGTCAGATTACCACACCAAACATCTACTGACTAAATGCTCTCCTGGGAATGAGATGGGCGGGGGGGCTCACAGGATGCTCTCGCGCTCCTCTCCGAAAGTGACGGTGTCGGAGGACACGGTGGTGATCTCCGGAGGATCCCCGGGGTTCAGCCCCCTCTTCAGGTGCACCACGCGCACGTTCTCGTTGTGCGGGCCGGGCTTGGTGGTGGTACTGGTGGTGCCGGAACCCGGGGAGATGATAACCTCGCTGATGGAGGAGGATGTAGGGGTGGAACAGGTGGTGTCGGTGGACCCCATTGGAGCCCTCTGTCCCTGGAAACGCTGCTGGTTCCCCTGCTGCTGGGCGTTGGTGTTGTTGTTAAGGGTGGTGTTGCTGGGCGTGCGGTTGAGGTTGTAGCTCTTAGACGAGGGCCAGCTCTCTTCGGGGCTGCTGGCCAGCAGGCTGCACTGGTCCTCAGAGCAGATGGACATGCGGGCCACAGCTGGGTCCTGGAGACCACTCAGGCTGCTGGGCAGACCCCTCTTACTGGCCGCCCGGCTCTGGCTGTCCTCCTGGTCCAGCTCGATCAGGTTGGCCTGCTCCAGCTGGGACAGGTCAGCCTCCTCGTCCTGCAGGGAGTGGTTGGGCGAGCTCTCGTTGGAGCGCATGCCGGAGTCAGACGAATCCTTCTTATCCAGCATGGCGTCAGACAGGTATTCTTTACCCTTAGCCAGAGCCAGGGAGGATGCTTTGGGGTCACCTGGCTTTTTCGCGTCCCCCAAGAGAGGAGCGTCGGAGTTCTCTGAATCCTCGTCGTCGCTGGTGAGCTTCTGGTAGGGCAGCCCGCCGGTCTTCACCTTGAGGTCGGCTGCTCCCTGGAACAGGCCGCTCCCCCGGTCACTGGACCCGGGAGCCTTGCGTCCAAGCAGGGTCTTGGAGGAGCCATGGGGGTCCTGCTTCTCGTCCTCCTCTGTGATGGGGTCCAGGGGGGCTTCGGCGGTGGTGAAGTCCGGGGCGTCCACGGCGGGAAGCTTGGAGGTGCTTCTCTTGGTGGTAGCCTTGTCCTTGGTTTTGTCCTCGGAGCTGGCAGAGGTCATGAACTGGTTGGGGTGGGGCTGGACGGGCTTCTCTCCCCCTCCTCCGCCCACCTCCAGCGTGGCCATCTGGGCGATGTACTCCTGGTAGGCGTTGCGGTACTCCGACTGCTGCTTTTCCGTCAGCTTGACGATGTCGTTGGACGACTCCTGGGAGTTGAGGCTGGACATGCTGGGGGTGCGGTGGGTGGGGGCCTGGAGAGGGGGACATGGAACATTGCATCTCCTAGATCTGTGGTCTAAGTACATATGAAGGCTATCATTTGGTTTACATACAGGCCAACAGCTTAATTCATGGTTCTGTACATATACAGTACTAGTGCAAAGTTTGGACACACCTACTCATTCAAGGGTTTATCTTTATTTGACTATTTGCTACATTGTAGAATAACAGTGAAGACATCAAAACCATGAAATAACACATGGAATCATGTAGTCACCAAAAAAGTGTTAAACAAAACAAAATATATTTTAGATGAGACTCTTCAAAGTAGCCACCCTTTGCTTTGATGACAGCTTTGCACATTCTTGGCATTCTCTCAACCAACTTCATGAGGTAGTCACCTGGAATGCATTTACATTTACAGGAATGTCTTGTTAAAAGTTAATTTGCACATTTGAGACAATCAATTATGTTGTGACAAGGTAGGGGTGGTATACAGAAGATAGCCCTATTTGGTAAAAGACCAAGTCAATATTATGACAAGAACAGCTCAAATACGCAAAGAGAAACGGCAGTCCATCACTACTTTAAGACATGAAGGTCAGTCAATCCAGAAAATTTCAAGAACTCTGAAAGTTTCTTCAAGTACAGTTGCAAAAACCAAGCGCTATGATGAAACTGGCTCTCATGAGGACCACCACAAGAAAGGACAGTTACCTTTGCTGCAGAGGATAAGTTCAAGTAACAGACACATCTCAACATCAACTGTTCAGAGGAGACTGCATGAATCAGGCCTTCGGTCAAATTTCTGAAAATAAACCACCACTAAAGGACAACAATAAGAAGAGGAGACTTTCTTGGGCCAAGAAACACGAGGAATGGACATTAGACAGGTGGAAATCTGTCCTTCGATCTAATGAGTCCAAATGTAAGATTTTTGGTTCCAACTGCCATGGATGGATGATCTCTGCATGTGTGGTTCCCACCGTGAAGCATGGAGGAGGTATGATGGTGTGGGGTGGTTTTCTGGTGACACTGTCTGTGATTTATTTAGAATTCAAGACACACTTAACCAGCATGGCTACCACAGCATTCTGCAGCGATACGCCATCCCATCTGGTTTGCGCTTAGTGCGACTATCATTTGTTTTTCAACAGGACACTGACCCAAAACACACCTCCAGGCTGTGTAAGAGCTATTTGACCAAGGAGAAGAATAGAGTGCTGCATCAGATGACCTGGCCTGGGATGGTTTGGGATGAGTTGGACCGCAGAGTGATGGAAAAGCAGCCAATAGGTGCTCAGCATATGTGGGAATTCCTTCAAGACAGTTTGAAAAGCATTCCTCATGAAGCTGGTTGAGAGAATAAAATAAATAAAGAAAAACCCTTGAATGAGTAGGTGTCCAAAGTTTTGACTGGTACTGTACATAGCTACACAATTCCAGTCTTTCTGTCAACGTAATATAATGACGCAACATAGACCTCTCTACAATGGAAGAGACCACCAGTCACTCACCATCCATGTGTTGTTGCTGTGCCTGGGAGGCTCGTCCAGTCCCACATTGCTCAGTTCCTCAAAGCTCAGGTTGAAGCTGTACATGGGTGAGTTGGCGTCGAGGTTGGCGGTGCCGGCGTGGGGCGGGGCGACCTGGCGCCTCGTTTCCCCGTGGCCCACCACACTGCTGTCCACCTCACTGGGAGCCTCCTCATGAAGCACCTGGCTCTCCACATGACGCATCTCCAACACCTAGAGAAAGAGGCGGCGAGAGAAGGCAGAGGAGTAGGAGGGAAAGGAAGAAGAAGAAGAGGAAGAGAAAGTAGAACATTGCACCAATCTCTAAATACGGCTGGGCTAAATAGTAATTACTGCTTGATAACAGCAGTGTCCAGTGTTAAAGCTATTGGTAAATCCACTACAAAAGAAAATAACAGGCAAGAGGCAAGGTTAAACTCACGGTTCCTCTGAAGAGCTGCCAGTCTCCAAAGTTCATTTTCATTTCATTCTTCAGCTCATCAATGTTGCACTGGGTCAGAACTCTGCCATTCACATTAGCCTGAGAGACAAAGAAGAGAATGAGACAAGGAAGAGGAGGTTAATATGAGAGAGAGAGAGAGAGAGAGATTAATGGTAGCGAGAGAGGAGGTTAATGGTAGAGAGGGGAGGTTAACGGTAGAAAGAGGGGGGAGGTCAATGGTAGGGAGAGGGGGGAGGTCAATGGTAGGGAGAGAGGAGGTTAATGGTAGAAAGAGAGGAGGTTAATGGTAGAGAGAGAAGAGGTTAATGGTAGAAAGAGAGGAGGTTAATGGTAGAGAGAGAATAGGTTAATGGTAGAGAGAGAGAGGAGGTTAATGGTAGAGAGAGAAGAGGTTAATGGTAGAGAGAGGGAGAGGGAGAGAGAGGGAGAGAGAGAGAGGAGGTTGATGGTAGAGAGAGAGGAGGCTAATGGTAGAGAGAGAGGAGGTTAATGGTAGAGAGAGAAGAGGTTAATGGTAGAGAGAGAAGAGGTTAATGGTAGAGAGAGGGAGAGGGAGAGAGAGAGAGGAGGTTGATGGTAGAGAGAGAGGAGGTTAATGGTAGAGAGAGAGGAGGTTAATGGTAGAGAGAGAGAGAGGAGGTTAATGGTAGAGAGAGAAGAGGTTAATGGTAGAGAGAGAAGAGGTTAATGGTAGAGAGAGAGAGGAGGTTAATGGTAGAGAGAGGGAGAGGGAGAGAGAGGGAGAGAGATGGTAGAGAGAGAGGAGGTTAATGGTAGAGAGAGAGGAGGTTAATGGTAGAGAGAGAGAGAGGAGGTTAATGGTAGAGAGAGAAGAGGTTAATGGTAGAGAGAGGGAGAGGGAGAGAGAGAGAGGAGGTTGATGGTAGAGAGAGAGGAGGTTAATGGTAGAGAGAGAGGAGGTTAATGGTAGAGAGAGAGAGAGGAGGTTAATGGTAGAGAGAGAAGAGGTTAATGGTAGAGAGAGAAGAGGTTAATGGTAGAGAGAGAGAGGAGGTTAATGGTAGAGAGAGGGAGAGGGAGAGAGAGGGAGAGAGATGGTAGAGAGAGAGGAGGTTAATGGTAGAGAGAGGGAGAGGGAGAGAGAGAGAGGAGGTTGATGGTAGAGAGAGAGGAGGTTAATGGTAGAGAGAGAGGAGGTTAATGGTAGAGAGAGAGAGGAGGTTAATGGTAGAGAGAGAAGAGGTTAATGGTAGAGAGAGAAGAGGTTAATGGTAGAGAGAGAGAGGAGGTTAATGGTAGAGAGAGGGAGAGGGAGAGAGAGAGGGGAGGTTGATGGTAGAGAGAGAGGAGGTTAATGGTAGAGATAGGGAGAGGGAGAGAGAGGGAGAGAGAGAGAGGAGGTTGATGGTAGAGAGAGAGGAGGTTAATGGTAGAGAGAGAGGAGGTTAATGGTAGAGAGAGAGGAGGTTAATGGTAGAGAGAGAGGAGGTTAATGGTAGAGAGAGAAGAGGTTAATGGTAGAGAGAGAAGAGATTAATGGTAGAGAGAGAAGAGGTTAATGGTAGAGAGAGAGAGGAGGTTAATGGTAGAGAGAGAAGAGGCTAATGGTAGAGAGGGAGAGGGAGAGAGAGGGAGAGAGAGAGAGGAGGTTGATGGTAGAGAGAGAGGTTAATGGTAGAGAGGAGGTTAATGGTAGAGAGAGAAGAGGTTAATGGTAGAGAGAGGGAGAGAGAGAGGAGGTTGATGGTAGAGAGAGAGGAGGTTAATGGTAGAGAGGAGTAGAGAGGAGGTTAATGGTAGAGATCTATCTCTCTCTCTGCTCACCTTCTTAATGGTGGCAGTGTACTGGGCCAGCATGCTCTGGTCGATACCCTCGATATGTTTGACACGTTCACACACTGTGTCTGTGTTCATGGAGCTCAGGAGGATGGCCGGGGTCCCCGACACCACCGAGGCTGAACCCTGACACACACACACACACACACACACACACACAACACAGGTCCAGAACACGCGTCAACGACCAGATAGAGGAGTCAACCAACAGGTAAAACATGGCTTATTGGTTAATACAGTATGGCTACATTTGATGGAGGTCAAGATGACATTTCTCAAAGGTATCATGTGCTGTACTCATCAATAGTAACCTCTGCCCATTTGAGTAGAAATGCAGTGATACAAAATATAATAGAATGGGAATTCCATGCTGAAACACTGATATCTGCAAAGGTAACACAGAAAGGCCCAGTGAAAGGGGAGAGCAACATGAGAAGAACGTAGGGAACATAAAGCATCAGTAGGTATGAGACAACTACAATATGGGTTGTTGATGAGTGGAGCTATCCCGAGGGTGAATACAATAGGACAATGGGGTTAATAGAGGTTAGGTCCAAACCAAACGTTGTCAGTGAGTGGATGAGAGAATACTGTAGGGTAAAAAATGAATGGATGTAATCTGTGACATCACTTCCTGCTATCTACTATCACTACTAGGCTACTCACTAATTCAGGAGTTAGACCATACACTATTAGAAAAAAGGGTTCCAAAAGGGTTCTTCGGCTGTCTCCCCATAGGAAAACCCCTCTGTGGACCGGGTTCTACATGGAACCAAACGGGTTCTCCCCTAGTACCAGAAAGGGTTCTACAAAGGGTTCTCCTATGGGAATAGCCGAAGAACCCTTTAAGGTTCTAGATAGCACCTTTCTTGCTAAGAGTGTAGAAATAGAATCACTAGAACAGCCCCTCAGACCATTGACTTGACTGAGGATGTCTGTTCTAGTAATTAACCGGTAAGTGATACACACCCAGTATCACAGTACGGATAGAATGTACACAGCAATACATGGTGCAGGATTATTATTACTATTCACTTGTCAAACAGGTTAGTTTTAGGTCTTTATGAAACCACAGGCTGTATGTTGAACGTCACTGACTCAGAGTAGGAGGACGGTCTTCAGAAGACAGGGTTTAGGTAAGGAGAGTTCAGCTAGAAGGGCCAGACAAAATCAAATGTTTGAAATGCTTATAGAGACTTGTACAAGTGTTACAAATCTACAATGTATCTTACAAAGTTATAAAACATCTGTAATTGTAAATAGGTCTTAAATAGTATGACAGAAGCAGATCAAAGATTTCACTAGTCAGTGGCCTTGTAGCATCACTTAGTGCCCTAACAAGGGAGCTACACTAGTGTCACAAAACCAGCTTTTCAGCTACTATACTGGATGTGCAATTTCTTGATGGCGTGAGCAGAATACACGCCACTTTATCAAGTGTTCTCGGGTGTGAGCCGCACGTGACAAAAAATCATTATAAACTGGTGGTTCGAGCCCTGAATGCTGATTGGCTGAAAGCTGTGGTATATCAGAGGTATGACAAAACATTTTTACTGCTCTAATTACATTGGTAACCAGTTTATAATAGCAATAAGGCACCTTGGGGGTTTGTGATATATGGCCAATATACCACAGCTAAGGTGTGTATCCAGGCACTCCGCGTTGAGTCGTTCATAAGGACAGCCCTTATCGTGATATATTGGCCATATACTACACCACCTCTGAAACCAGAGCTGAGCCGTACCACTTCCACCTAGGTTTCATTGACATGAATGGGAGCTTCTTGCGCTCTGCAAAAAGGTATTACTCCAGTGTAGCATGCCTGTAACTCCTAGTTCCCATTCAAGAGAGTGGGCTAGAGTTTCCAAGGTGCATGCTGGGATTACAGATGTCAGATCCCTTCCTAAGGGGGTCAGTTTGTCGGTCTAGGTCTAGTTAGGAGGAGTTAGGGAAAACATCTGAATGGATTCAGTACCTGCTTCTTTTTCAAAGACGGTACCTTAAACTGCTTGGAGGGAGGAGAGAAAACGAGAGGTGGAGAGAAACAGATGGAAGGGTGAGGAGGGAGTGGCTACAGCAGGTGTTCATCAGAGAGGGATGTGAGGAGAGAACATTAGGAAGACACACAGATGCCAACATTATCGTCTTAGAGGAGAAAAAAACATTAGGGAAACATGCATATCTTCAAGAGTGGAGAGAGAGATAGAGAGAGAGGAAGAGAGGAAGAGAGTGGAGAGAGAGAGAGAGAGAGAGTGAGAGAGCCAGTGGAGAGAAAGAGGAGAGCGAGGGCATGCTTTCATTGTGACTATGAGAATAATGTTTTTGATGTCTCTGCGGCATTCAGTGTTTTTTAGGACAGTTGGATGCTGTCATAGCAGGGTCAATGTTTCTGTGTTTCTAGTTTCTCTGTGTGTTTGTGTCTGTGTACAGAGTTCTAAATGATAATTTTTGATTGGTAGCACTGGTGCTCCCAAATTTAAAAAGTTAGGAGCACCACATGAAATCTAGGAGCAGATACAGCCTAGATTTCATGTGGTGCTCCTAACTTTTTAAAATCAGGTCTATATGAATTCTAGCTGCTTTTGAAGCACATGTTGAGCCCTAGAAACTAACATGTATCATTGTAAAGAGGTTATTATAAAAGCTACAATTTTGATAGGAATAACGGTTATTGAAATGACAGAATTATATGTGGAATAATAGGTTTCTACATTGTGTTAAAGCTCGATTTTCCTATTGAGATGGATTACATTGAAAACATTAAAAACGTCAGATTTGTGATGACAAAATGCAAGAGATATGTCATTCATTCATTGCTATGATCATTGATCTCCTGAAGAAGCTGTCCTTTTTCCTAGGTTGTTAGCTAGCTAGCCAATGAGGAAATATGACTGAACAATGTGTAAACAAGTGGTTAACGCACAAGTAGTTTTACAACGGCCCACGACATTTTTTATGAATGTAAAAGTCAGTCCCGGCGATTTGCTACAGATACATATGTCGGATATGAGACCAAATTCAGATGCACTTTAGAGCCCTGTCTGTGTGTGTGTCTGTGTGGGAGGGGGATGTCTGACAAAGAAAGAGAAGGGGAGAGTGGAAGCATGTTTCTGCAATAGGGGGTGGGTTATCTGGTGAGATGAACGTCTCTGATAGAATCCGAATCGGAATGTTCTGATGTTCAAACAACCCAAATCAGAAGGTTCAAACAAGCATATATAAGCTAATGAAATTTGAAAGGACAATCATTTCTCTCTCTATAACATGGTTATACATCCATTCTAGATGAACTCTCTCTACTCACTACCTCTAATACTTACGAGTCCACTGCTCGGATCCCGGGGAAAGCCACTTTTAAGTGGGAATGGGCGTGGTGGAGGAGCATGAACAGGGAAACTGCCCACATACTGGCGTGGCAGCTGGTAAACATGATGGGGAAAATATGGCTGGAGGGAGGGGAATACCAGGAAGAAAGGAAACACATTTAACATGGGGTGAAATAAAAAATAAATAAAAAACACTTAAATATGAAACCAGCGTAACAATTGAGGTGTCTGAGATATTATGAAATACAGACTGAAGCAAATTAAAACAGCCACAGCATGTCAAATACATACATACATACATGTGTACTTAGTGTACGTATGTATGCATGTATCCATGTACAAACAAGGGGTCACACAGTACAAACACCTCATCATGTTACAGCACAGAGACTTCAACTTAAATGGGAACTATAAATAACAAGACAGCTCTGCAAATTATAAACCAGAAGTGTCCCACAAAATGAGAATGGGGACGATAACAAGGTGAGAAATGTAGGCAAAGGAATGTGTTGAGGTTCAAAGCCCTTTGCTTTATTACAGAGGCCGTCAGTGATCGCCTACCAGGCAGCATAAGACTGAATGAGTTAACTGACACGAGCCTGATGTTCTACAAGTGAAACTTTGGTCATTCCGTTTGGAATCAGGCCCTTCTCAGTCCTATATAGAATAGCAATGTCCTTGGCGACATGAGGGTGTTCTTTCTCATACACTCACCCTGTTATAGAAGGGGTGCTGGGGGCCAGCCATACCACTGTAGTTGCTGCTGTGGGGCGGTGGGGACACCAGCCCTGGGGGGTTGAAGTGCCCGTTGAAGGAGGTGGAGGGGGAGCAGGCGGACATGCCTGACTGCTGGCTGTAGACGGAGGTGGGGCGGGGAGCAGCTTCCTGCAGGGGCAGGTTGGGATAGGTCACCGCTCTGATGGTCATCTGTTCCCTGGCAGCACGCACGTCTGGGGGGAAAGAAGAGAGACAGGTAAAGAGAAATGTGTAATTAAATGTTATAATGTAATTCATAATGTAAAGTCCGGGAAAAAAGTTGGATCTGCACATAGACATGAAACCATATGACTTACTGTAACTGTAATGACATCCAAAAGACAACAGTTGTATTCAGATTGCCTACATCATATCGACAAAAGGTTCTGGCCTGACTTGTGTGGAACCCTAATTACTTGACACAGACACAGCTAGCTAGGCTCGCCCTCACCTGCAGCATGCACGTCTGGGAGGAGAGGAATGCAGACAGAGAAATTGAAAGAGTTGAAATAAATTGTTGAAATAAATTTTTTTGTTGAAATCGAAAGAGTTGAAATCGAAAGAGTTGAAATCAAAACAATTGAAATCATCTCATCTGACAAATTCATGATACATTCCAAAATCTGCAAGTTGTTATTAAAGTTGGAAAGAGAATGGATGCCTGCATAATATTTCCAAAACGATTGGAATTATTTGTGTGGAACCCTGATTATTTGGTGATAATCACCTGCGATGATCTCTCGTAGTTTGGGGTCGAGGTTGACGGTGCAGGGTAGGAAGGTTTTGATGTCGCGTGCACTGAGGACGGGTGTCCGAGAGGAGAGGAACACCTCGAAGCTACGCACATCCCCGTCAATCTCCAACAGGGGCTCCACGTCTTTAGTGGTGGGAATGTTCTTGGAGATCCTAAAACAGCAGAGGTAAGACTGAAGCCTAATGAAGACAGGCGAGGAAAGAGCTATAGCTCTTCTACACTGGAAGGTTGCTTCTTTAGTTTGACATTCTGTGAGCTTCATGGATTAGTCTTTTGAATGACATATTATTGTATTTGGAGTGACAATGAAGGACATTTGAATCATTCAGGGGCGAAAACATAAATAGAACATAAGTCATTATTTCTTTTCAGCAACACACTATTTACACACGAAAAACCACCCAACTTTATTTTGCAGCAACTAAGCTTCTGTCTGAGAAGTAATTGACATTAAAATACACTAATCCAACCAATGGGATGCAATTATAATGACGATTCAACCAATTGAACTAATCCTTATTGCCCAGTGACTAATCTGACTGTTTCATCACGTCAGAGATTTTGTGTGTTCCAAATGGCACCCTGTTCCCTATATAGTGCACTACTCTTGTACAAAATGAAAAGAAAGGGGGGTACCTAGTCAGTGGTACAACTAAATGCATCAACTGAAATGTGTCTTCTGCATTTAACCCAACCCCTCTGAATCAGAGAGGTGTGGGGGGCTGCCTTAATCGACATCCATGTCATCGGTGCCCAGGGGAACAGTGTGTTAAACAGTCTTGCTCAAGGGCAGAACAACAGATTTTTACCTTGGTCAACTCAGGGATTCGATCCAGCAACCTTTCAGTTACTGGCCCAATGCTCCTACCCACCAGGCTACCTGCCATAGTGCACTATATAGGGAATAGGGTGCCATTTGGGATGTAACTCTGAATGGATCAGTGGGAGTAAATTTATTCTTTCTTCGATAATAACTTTTCCACTGTGTCTCTTTGTGAAAATGTAGTTCTTCTTTGGCCTCACATTTTCAGACAGATCTTTCAAAATTAAATAAAACCCTCTCTCACGTAACTAAACAGTTCCTAAGTTCTATAATTAGGACAGGTGTTTCAAAAAGACATTTTAAGGTTGGGAAAGGGGGTTGGGGATCTACAGTATGCATACCTCTGCTAGATGGTCTTAAGGGGGGCCCAGTTTTATAGGGGTAGAGGGGGACTACAGTATATTACCTCTGCTAGATGGTCTTGGATGTAGTTTTACGGGGTCTCTACATTACCTCTCGTAGATAGTCTTGAGGGCGGCCTGGTCCGGGATGCCTTCAGTCTCCTCCAGGAACAGGATGAGCCAGGAGGTCCTGTAGGGCCACGTCTCAGTAAGGTTGATCCACGATGCCAGGCGGTCCCAGTTAAACATAATCTGATTTGCCCTCAGCAGACGACCTATAGACAGACCAGCATTGTGTAAGTCAGACTGGACAAAACTAACATGCTTTCCTCAATAAAATGCATCCATAATCTGTATGGTTCATTGTGGTTCATGTAGTAAACTCGGTGAGTAAGCTTGTGGTAAACAAAGTGTGTGCGTTAGTTTAGGATGTTCAGAAATGACATCCCCAATTTAAAATGTCGGTACCAGAAGGGTGTGTGGCTAAAAGGCACGATGGGCGTCTCTCTCCAGAATGCTCTTTGTGCTCATTCATTGTTTCATTGTGTGAATTTTTTGCCCTTTTTCTTCATGGTTATTTTTTAAATGTATTTTTCTTCAGCATGCATAGAAGTACAAATGTGTACAAATGTAGGCCTATAAAAGTCTGATAGTAGGCCATTTCTTGAACACCACTTATGTATGTATTTTGTCACCACACACAGAAAGCCAACAGTGTTGTACATCCATTGTGAATGACCATAGTTCCTCACTGTATTTGAAACATCTTTCCAACATCAGCCTTCTCGATGGGCTTCAGTAACCTCTGCGCCTTGGTGGGAAATAGCAACATATTGCTGATCCCATATCTCCAGTGGAAACGTCATAAAATGGGCTATCTGAACACTTCTCTGAACACAAATACAGCTGTGTCTGGGAAACAGTGAGGGCCCAGTTGAAACAACGTTGCAAGTTCACTATAGCAGAGCTCAAGCCAGACAGAGAGAGGCAGAGAGAGATTAATGCTATTGACTGTACCAAATGCCACGCGTAGCAAATGTGATTTATAGAGGATATATTTTCATCAGAATATTTTCTTCTTCAAATATAATTTTGGATCTTGTTGATATTTCACATATTTTCAGCAGATCCAAGGTCCATGGCCACCGAGCGTGATCCGACCCGGGATCCAAGGGTCCACACCAGAAATGTGGATCCGACAGGTTCAGATCTCAGGTTTGGGTATATCTGTGAAGACCTCTAGTGTGTATTGTCTGTGCATGCGTACATGTGGGTGTGCATGTGTGTGTAGGTGTGTCCATATGCGTGTGTGGACGCGTGAGTCAACGTGGGTGTGTGTGCGTGACCCACCTGTGACAGAGACGATGTTGAGCAGCCTCCTCATGGTCTGGGGGCTGATGTCACTGAACCAGTCTTCTGTCACCAGCAGCTTGCTCAGGTCAAAGGACATCTGCCGTGTCACCGTCCTCTGCATCTGACGTCGCCGGTACGTGTCCTATGCAGAGACATATGGTTGGGTGGTATCCAGAATACCATACCGGGGTGTAGGGTATTACCGGAAGTGCACAAAAAAGTGCGCTATTTACAAAAATATATATAACAGTAACATATATTCTAATAATAGATATATGGTTGGGCATTATATACACAGTGCATTCAGATCCCAGTGCATTCAGATCCCAGTGCATTCAGATCCCAGTGTATTCAGATCCCTTCATTTTTCCCACATTTTGTTACATCACAGCCTTATTCTAAAATTGATTGTGAAAAAAGTTGTAATTATCTTTACACAATAACCCATAATGACAAAGCAAAAACAGGTTTTTAGAAATGTTTGCAAATGTATGAATAAAATATATTTTAAAAATACCTTATGTATATAGGTATTCAGACCCTCTGCTATGAGACTCGAAATGGAGCTCAGATGCATCCTGTTTCCATTGATCATCCTTGAGATGTTTCTACAACTTGATTTAAGTCCACCTGTGGTAAATTCAATTGATTTGGAAAGGCACACACCTGTCTATATTAAAAGGTCCTACAGTTGACAGTGCATGTCAGAGTAAAAACCAAGCCATGAGGTTGAAGGAATTGTCCGTAGAGCCCCTGACACAGGATTGTGTCGAGGCACAGATCTGGGGAAGGGTACCAAAAATATTCTGCAGCATTGAATGTCCAAGAACACAGTGGCCTCCATCATTCTTAAATGGAAGAAGTTTGGAACTACCAAGACTCTTCCTAGAGCTGGCCACCCGGCCAAACAGAGAAATCGGGGGAAAAGGGCCTTGGTCAGGGAGGTGACAAAGAACCCGATGGTCACTCTGACAGAGCTCTAGAGTTCATCTGTGGAGATGGGAGAACCTTCCAGAAGGACAACCATCTCTGCAGCACTCCACCAATCAGGGCTTTATGGTAGTAGAGTGGCCAGACGGAAGCCATTACCCAGTAAAAGGCACATGACAGCCCGTTTAAAGTTTGCAAAAAGTCACCTAAAGAATATATATATATAAATATATATATATAAGCAATAAGGCACGAGGGGTTGTGGTAAGGATTGTTCTTCGCATGACGCAAGACGGAGTGCCTGGACATAGCCCGTTACACACACACACAAAAATAAAACACACAACATGTTCACCAGAGCTGTTGCCAGAGAATTTTATGTTCATTTCTCTACCATAAGCCACCTCCAACAGCATTTTAGAGAATTTGGCAATATGTCCAACTGGCCTCACAACCGCAGACCACTCCTGCCCAGGACCTCCACAGTCGGCTTCTTCTTCTGCGGGATCGTCTGAGACCAGCCTAACTGCAGTTCGGCGTCGTAACAGACTTCAGTGGGTGAATGCTCACCTGTGATGGCCACTGTCACGCTGCAGAAGTGTGCTCTTGACAGATGAATCCCGGTTTCAACTGTACCGAGCAGATGGCAGACAGCGTGTATTGCGTTGTGTGGGCAAGCGGTTTGCTGATGTCAACGTTGTGAACAGAGTGCCCCATGGTGGTGGTGGGGTTATGTTATGGGTATAAGCTGACAATGAATACAATTGCATTTTATCGATGGCAATTTGAATGCACAGAGATTCCTTGACGAGATCCTGGAGGCCCAATGTCGTGCCATTCATCCGCCGCCATCACCTCCTATTTCAGCACAATAATGCACGACCCAATGTCGCAAGAATTTGTACACAATTCCCAGAAGCTGAAAATGTCTCAGTTCTTTCAAGGCCTGCATATTCACCAGACATGTCACCCATTGAGCATGTTTGGGATGCTCTGGATCGCCGTGTACGACAGCATGTTCCAGTTCCCGCCAATATCGGTGTCAGAGGAAGGTGTCAGAGGAAGTCAAAGACTCCAGCCACCCAAGTCATAGACTGTTCTCTCTGCTATCGCACGGCAAGCAGTACCGGAGCACCAAGTCTAGGTCCAAAAGGCTCCTTAACTGCTTCTACCCCCAAGCCATAAGACTGATCAATCAAATGGCCACCCAGACGTTTTGCCATGACACCCTCTCCCCCCCCCCCCCCGTTTTTACACTGCTGCTACTCGCTGTTTGTTATTTATGCATAGTTGTTACTTTACCCCAACCTACATGTACAAATGACCTGGACTAACCTGTACCCCCGCACATTGACTCTGTACCGGTACCCCCTGTATATAGCCTCGTTATTGTTATGGTGTGTTACTTTACCCCAACCTACATGTACAAATGACCTGGACTAACCTGTACCCCCGCACATTGACTCTGTACCGGTACCCCCTGTATATAGCCTCGTTATTGTTATGGTGTGTTACTTTACCCCAACCTACATGTACAAATGACCTGGACTAACCTGTACCCCCACACATTGACTCTGTACCGGTACCCCCTGTATATAGCCTTGTTATTGTTATGGTGTGTTACTTTACCCCAACCTACATGTACAAATGACCTGGACTAACCTGTACCCCCACACATTGACTCTGTACCGGTACCCCCTGTATATAGCCTTGTTATTGTTATGGTGTGTTACTTTACCCCAACCTACATGTACAAATGACCTGGACTAACCTGTACCCCCGCACATTGACTCTGTACCGGTACCCCCTGTATATAGCCTTGTTATTGTTATGGTGTGTTACTTTACCCCAACCTACATGTACAAATGACCTGGACTAACCTGTACCCCCGCACATTGACTCTGTACCGGTACCCCCTGTATATAGCCTCGTTATTGTTATGGTGTGTTACTTTACCCCAACCTACATGTACAAATGACCTGGACTAACCTGTACCCCCGCACATTGACTCTGTACCGGTACCCCCTGTATATAGCCTCGTTATTGTTATGGTGTGTTACTTTACCCCAACCTACATGTACAAATGACCTGGACTAACCTGTACCCCCGCACATTGACTCTGTACCGGTACCCCCTGTATATAGCCTCGTTATTGTTATGGTGTGTTACTTTACCCCAACCTACATGTACAAATGACCTGGACTAACCTGTACCCCCGCACATTGACTCTGTACCGGTACCCCCTGTATATAGCCTTGTTATTGTTATGGTGTGTTACTTTTTATTTTATCATTTATTTGATTTAGTAAAAACTGCATTGTGGTTAAGGGCTTGTCGGTAAGCATTTCACGGTAAGGTCTACTACACCTGTTGTATTCAGAGCATGTGACAAATAACATTTGATTTGATATCCAGCAACAGCCATTGAAGAGGAGTGGGACAACATTCCAAAGGCCACAATCAACAGCCTGATCAACTCTATGCGAAGATGTGTCGCGTTGCATGATGCAAATGGTGGTCGCACCAGATACTGACTGGTTTTCTGATCCACACTCCTACCTTTTTATTTTAAGGTACCTGTGACCAACAGATGCATATCTATATCCCCAGTCATGTGAAATCCATAGATTAGGGCCTAATTTATTTACTTATATGAACTGTAACTCAGTAACCTCACTAATGCTCTTGTGGCTGAATGGAAGCCCCTGCAGAAATGTGGAAAGCCTTCCCAGAAGAGTGGAGGCTGTTATAGCAGCAAAGGGGGGACCAACTCCATATTAATGCCCATGATTTTGGAATAAGATGTTCGACGATCAGGTGTCCACATACTTTTGGTCACGTAGTGTACTTATGTTTCAAAGTAGAGAAAATGAGAATATAATGGAAAAAGTTGACAAATTGAGCCTGAGATTTGGCATAGCTACTTGAGTACACAACACCTGGGGTCTCAATAAGAGGGGGTTTAAGGTTAAAGGAGTAATCTGCAGTTTTTAACAAAGCGTGACCCGGCTACTGTTTTGGTAAAAAAGCTGAGGGATGGGGCTGGAAAAATGTAACCACTCTCAAATTCAGACAGAGCTATGGATACAAGGACAGACCATCCATGATATCAAAAGTATAGTTTTAGCCCTGATTTGAGGCTATACAGTGTTTGTTTACATTTACGTTGTTTGCAAACATTGGGTTCTCATGGAGTGTATAACAGTTGAACTAAACTCATGAGGCATTTATTAGTTATATTCTTCAACAATCAATGGGTACATATATAAGTCCATGGATGTAGCAACTGCAGATCATCCCCTTAAGGTTAGGGTAGGTTACAGCTGGAGTGGTTGCATTAGTCTGGTGGAAGCAGCCTGATCGGTGTTCACCATTCTGTTTTACCGCACGTATCACTATGACCTTTCTCCAATAGATGTGCAGACATAGCATAGGGTCAAACAGTCTCAATGTGTGAGATGGCAGACTGATGAGTGATATGGAATATAATGGTGAACGCAGCAATCAGGCTGCTTCAACTCACATTAAAGTCACACTAAACTGCACATCATGTGGCTTGGTGGGGGAGAAACACAGCAGATTGGATTAAGCCTCATTGGATTAAAGTCACAATAAGTGCAGTAGCTGGACAGTCACACTGGGTTCTAAAAACACAATTGAGTCAAGAGATCCTAATACACAGAAGTTGTAGTTATTTCCTATTGCGTATTTACAGCTATTGGCTTTTTACTGTCTGCGTGCCAAATGGGGCCCTATTTCCTTTATAGTGCAGTACTTTTGAACAGAAAACAAAAGCAGGAATAAGATGAAAACACCTTCAAGTGACAACCTGTTAATGTGTAGACGTGTGGTTATTACATTGATTTAATGATGACACCACTGAAGTCGTTTGACCATACTATTGGTGATGGGCAGTGTTGATCCATATGCCTGTACTCTTTGGGAACCCAACAGGTTGGGGTCAAGCACCAGGCCATCCACCCACACACTCTCTCTTCTCTCTCTTACCCTGCGGTTCAGGGTTGTCTTGCTGCCAAACTTGGTCATCTCCCCGATGCTGTGCTGGGATAGCTTCCTATCCAGCTCCTCATGCCAGCCTGAACACAGATATCAACAAAGACAGGAGATGAGAAACCAGACCTAATATTAGCCAATGATTTGACACATACAGTTAAGTGTGTGCCGGTGTACATATCTGAATGCGAAGGTGGATGTGAGTGTGTTAATTTGTGTGTATGCCTGAATGTGTGTGTTCATGTGTGTACATGCCCGTGTGTGTGTGGTCTGAGATTTTTACAGCTCCTTTCATACAGGGCGTGTGTGTGTGTGTCTGTCTTTACCGTCTGAATGGTTTGGATTACCGTCTGAGTTTCCGGTGTCTCCGTTAGCGGGCGCTGCCACACACATCCTTCTGGCGCTGCTCAACCCCCGGCTGTTGAGGAAGACCGGCAGGTGGACGATGTTTCTCATGTAGTCATGACCGTTGATGTTGGAGTCCCTGAGCACGCTGTTCAGGTTCTGGTTGATGGCCTTGATGATGATGTGGGGGTCGCTGGCGAAGATGGAGATGAAGGGGCCTTTGGAGAAGAGCACTCTCACCTGGTGGAGAGGAACAGGATACACATGTTTTCTATTTTATTTAGCCTTTATTTAACCAGGAGAAGCCTATTGAGACCCAGAGTCTCTTTTTCAAGGAAGACCAAGCCAAGGCAGCAGCAACTATCAAGACAAATCAAATGTTATTTGTCACATGCGCCGAATACAACAGGTGAAATCTTTACTCACAAGCCCTAAACCAACAACACGGTTAAGAAAAAATAAGTATTAAGAAACTATTATTAACGAACGTAAACAACAAATTAAAATAGAAAAATAACAAATAATTAAAGAGCAACAATAAAATAACAGTAACAAGGCTATATACAGGGGGTACTGGTACAGCGTCAATGTGAGGGGGCACAGGTTAGTCGAGGAAATTTAGGTAATATGTACATGTAGGTACAGGTAAAGTGACTAAACATGTAGTGCCTTAAGGCCGGAGGCTGAGCAGTTGCCATACCATGCTCTTGATGGTGCAGCTGTAGAACTTTGAGGATCTGAGGACCCATGCCAAATCTTTTCAGTCTCCAGACAGGGAATAGGCGTTGTCGTGCCCTCTTCACAACTGTCTTGGTGTGTTTGGACCATGATAGTTCCTTGGTGATGTGGACACCAAGGAATTTGAAGCTCTCAACCTGCTCCACTACAGCCCCATCGATGAGAATGGGGACGTGCTCGGTGCTCCTTTTCCTGTAGTCCACAATCATCTTCTTAGTCTTGATCACATTGAGTGAGAGGTTGTTATCCTGGCACCACACTGCCAGGTCTCTGACCTCCTCCCTAAAGGCTGTCTCATCATTGCCGGGGATCAGGCCTAGCACTGTTGTGTCGTCGGCAAACATAATGATGGTGTTGGAGTCGTGCTTGGCCACGCAGTCGTGGGTGAACAGGGAGTACAGGAGGGGACTGAGCACACACCCCTGAGGGGCCCCTGTGTTTAGGATCAGTGTGGCAGATGTGTTGTTACCTACCCTTACCATCTGGGGGCGGCCCGTCAGGAAGTCCAGGATCCAGAGGGAGGTGTTTAGTCTCAGGGTCCTTAGCTTAGTGATGAGCTTTGAGGGCACTATGGTGTTGAACGCTGAGCTGTAATCAATGAATAATATTCTCACGTAGGTGTTCCTTTTGTCCAGATGGGAAAGGGCAGTGTGGAGTGCAATTGAGATTGCATCATCTGTGGATCTGTTGGGGCGGTATATAAACTGGAGTGGGTCTAGGGTTTCTGGGATAATGGTGTGGATGTGAACCATGACCAGCCTTTCAAAGCACTTCATGACTACAGACGTGAGTGCTAAGGTCAGTAGTCATTTAGGCAGGTTACCTTTGTGTTCTTAGGCACAGGGACTATGGTGGTCTGCTTGAAACATGTTGGTATTACAGACTCGGTCAGGGACAGATTGAAAATGTCAGTGAAGACACTTGCTAGTTGGTCAGCGCATGCTCAGAGTACACGTCCTGGTAATCTTTCTGGCCCTGCGGCCTTGTGAATGTTGACCTGTTTAAAGCTCTTACTCACATTGGCTATGGACAGCGTGATCACAGTCATCCAGAACAGCTGGGGCTCTCATGCATGCTTCAGCGTTGCTTGACTCAAAGCGCGCATAGAAGTAATTTAGCTCGTCTGGTATGCTCGTGTCACTGGGCAGCTCATGGCTGTGCTTCCCTTTGTAGTCAGAAATAGTCGGAGCCAGTGTAGTAGGGGATTCAATCTTAGTCCTGTATTGACACTTTGCCTGTTTGATGATTTGTCGGAGGGAATAGCAGGATTTCTTATAAGCGTCCGGGTTAGAGTCCGCTCCTTGAAAGCGGCAGCTCTACCCTTTAGCTTAGTGCGGATGTTGCCTGTAATCCATGGCTTTTGGTTAGGTTATGCTTCTGGTTGGGGTATGAAGTGTAGCTGCTGCTTTTGCAACAGCTAATGGGGATCCTAATAAAATACCAATACCCCTTGTCTTACCGGAGGCAGCTGTTCTCTCTTGCCGATTCACGGAAAACCCACGTCCAGCCACGTCACGGTGAAACATAAGATATTACAGTTTTTAATGTCATGTTGGTAGGAAGGTCTTGATAGGAGCTCATCTAGTTTATTATCCAATGATTGCACGTTGGCTAATAGGACAGATGGTAGAAGTGGGTTACCCACTCGCCGTTGGATTCTTACATAGCACCCCAACCTACGGCCCCTATATCTCTGTCTCTTCTTCATGCGAATGACAGGGATTTGGGCCTTGTCCGGTGTCTGAAGTAAATCCTTCGCGTCCAACTCATTAAAGAAAAAATCTTCGTCCAGTACGAGGGGAGTAATCGCTGTTCTGATATCCAGACGCTATTTTCGGTCACTCGAGACAGTGGCAGAAACACCACGTACAAAATAAGTTACAAATAACACGAAAAAACACACACAGTAGCACGATTGGTTAGGAGCCCATAAAACAGCAGCCATCTCCCCCGGCGCCATTATTACTATATTACAGTATTAAAAGATTCAACAATACACATCAAACAACATGATCAAGCCTAAAAAAAAAGCATTTCCACTCCTCTGTAACAGAATTTCCCATCAAAATGTTAAATTCATTCAGTGGCACTAACATATCTAGATGAAGTATGGATTGTAGACTATTACATGCCATTGGTACACAAGATGAGAAGGCAGTCTTGGCTAATGCTGTAAATGTCCTGGGACTATAAGTAGCAACCGCCTAGCAGACCGGGTATGGTAACTGGTGGTGGTGAAGGAGACCAGACTATAGAGGTAAAGGGGGAGTTTACTCAAAAGGGCTTTGTAGATAGCTACATTTGTGTGTGTTTTTCTGCGCATATAAAGTGAGTTCCAACCCACCATTTGGTACAAGGTGCAATGTTGGGTGAGTGACTTGGCATTTGTAATAAAGCGCAAGGATTCATGATAAACAGAGTCCAGTCTCTGTAAGACGGAGGAGGTTGCATGCATATACAACAAGTCACCATAATCAATTAGAGAGAAAAGTGGCATGAAAGCTTATTTCTAGCCGTAAGCGGGAATCAAGACTTATTACGAAAATGAAAACCCAATTTCAATTTAAGCTTCCTCACAAGGTTATCCATATGAACTTTAAAGGACAACTTGCCATCCAACCATATATCTTGGTATTTGTAGGATGACACTTTGTCAATGGATAAGCCACCAGATGTGACAATGCTAACCTTCTCTGGCAGAGTTCTAGCTCTGGTAAAGGTCATGAATTCTGTTTTTTTTGTACATTCAAGACTAGTTTGAGACCATAAAGGGAGGCCTGTGGTAACTGAAAAGCAGTCTGGAGCTCTTCAACAGCCTGAACCACAGAAGGAGCACATGAATATATGACTGTATCATCTGCATATAGATGGAACTTTGCTGGTTGCATCCCCTTTCCCAAATTATTAATACAAATTGAGAACAACACAGGAGCTAAAATGGAACCCTGGGACACACCTCTATTAATCTGAAGAAAGCTATTGTCAGCATATACACATTGTGTTCTGTCAGAAAGATAGTTCCTAAACCAATTTACTGCCCCTTCACCAAGACCAATGTTACTGAGTTTAGCTAGCAACACTTCATGGTCAACTGAATCAAATGCCGTTGATAAATCAACAAACAGAGCAGCACAATGTGGCTTTTTATCAAGCGCATTTATGATGTCATTTGCCACTGCCATAAGTGCGATCTAAAGCCAGAGTGAACCCCACTTAGTATGTTCTGGTGAGGTGTGTGAGGAAAAAAGGTGTGTGTGTGTGTGTGTGTGTGTGCGTGCGGTGGATACAGTATATTTGTTTGTTCTAATCTATTCTAAAACTCTTTCTGCCATAGCTCACAGTTACCTAATAACTCCATTATACCAATGTGCAAAAGACATTGCAATATTAGATTTTGTGACTACTATCAAATGTCTAGATAAATCGCTCTAAACGTATAAGGGATGTTGCTTATTATTACAAAGACATCATGCATAAAAGATCCATTATTTCCTCAGACCAAAGATTTCATTAGTAAACAAGAAACAGCTGGTTCAGATGACCATGCCCCTTGAATATTACATTAAAGACAATTCTATTACTGTAAATAATAAGAAAAACCATGACAGCTTCTGGAAACTTTGTGACTGATGTATAACTATGTACAGTATAACTAGGTAATCTTTGCTCTCTTGGGAAAGATTGTCTTCGGAAATAACTCAATTTGCAGACCAAGGCAACACAAAGGGTGAGACGGTCTTACCGTATCCAGCATCTGCAGTACTTTGTCCTGTTCACAGGAGTCCAGGCCGTCTATGATGACAGCCAGACGCGTCTGGTTCTGAGTGAAGCCATCGATGGTCTTAGCCATCCTCGCCATCAGCTCCACCTCATTCTTCAACACCTGAGGGAGGAGATAGAAAGAGAGAGAGAGAGAGAGAGAGGAAGATGGGTGAGAGAAAAGGAGAGGAGGAAGAGAGAGGAGAAAGAGAGAGAGAGAAGGAGAGGAGGGAGAGAGAGAGGAGGAAGAGAGAGAGAGAGAGGAAGATGGGTGAGAGAAAAGGAGAGGAAGAGAGGAGAAAGAGAGAGAGAGAAGGAGAGGAGGGAGAGAGAGAAGAGAAAGAGAGAGAGAGAGAGAGAGAGGAGGAGGATGGGTGAGAAGGAGGGGAGGAAGAGGGAGAGAGAGAGAGGAGAGGGGAGGAAGAGAGAGAGAAGTAGAGATGGAGACAGAGAGAGGAGGAGGATGGGTGAGAAAGGTCATACTAGCCTTACAAGCCAGTGATATGGTGAGAGGGAGAATCAAACAGGTGTGTGTGTGTGTGTGTGTGTGTGTGTGTGTGTGTGTGTGTATGTATGCTTTGTGCATGTGTTTCCAAGTGCTTGCGCGCATATATACGACTGGCCTTCCATCGCTACCTTCATGAAGCCCTCGCTCTTGAGCTTGTGCATCTTGTTGGCAGCGCTGTGCAGCCTCTTCCTCTGAGAGTTGAGCACCGAGTCGGCCACCTGCCACCAGGTCCGGCAGTTAAGCACCAGTGCCAGGCCCACTGCGCAGGCCATGGCGATCAGCACGGCATTCACCGTCTGGTTGGCCCCGTCCACCTTGAAGACGGCGAGGAGTGCCATGCCAGTGATCAGGCAGCCCAGGATGAAGATGAAGATGACGAAGGAGGGAACGCAGCAAGTTTTCTTCCACTTCTTCTTCCCTAAAATACAATCCATTTTAAAAGTACTCAGTATTCATAAAAACATTTGGAAGCAGGAGGCAGGCTACTGACTAAACTTGTCTGTTGGACAACCCTTTGTTCCTAGTTCTTACTGAAAACCACCAGAGTATGTGGTTGGTGTATTTATATATGTAGTGACCGACAGTGATTTAAAGTAGTGCCAATAAGGTCAAACACATTTGCCCAAAGGGGATTCAATCAAGTAAACTGACCTGACTAATTTGTCACTACCTAGTGATGCTCTGCCCACTACCTAGTGATTCTCTGCCCACTACCTAGTGATTCTCTGCCCACTACCTAGTGATGCTCTGCTCACTACCTAGTGATGCTCTGCCCACTACCTAGTGATTCTCTGCCCACTACCTAGTGATTCTCTGCCCACTACCTAGTGATTCTCTGCCCACTACCTAGTGATTCTCTGCCCACTACCTAGTGATGCTCTGCCCACTACCTAGTGATGCTCTGCTCACTACCTAGTGATGCTCTGCCCACTACCTAGTGATGCTCTGCCCACTACCTAGTGATTCTCTGCCCACTACCTAGTGATTCTCTGCCCACCACCTAGTGATGCTCTGCCCACCACCTAGTGATTCTCTGCCCACTACCTAGTGATTCTCTGCCCACTACCTAGTGATTCTCTGCCCACTACCTAGTGATTCTCTGCCCACTACCTAGTGATGCTCTGCCCACTACCTAGTGATTCTCTGCCCACTACCTAGTGATTCTCTGCCCACTACCTAGTGATGCTCTGCTCACTACCTAGTGATGCTCTGCCCACTACCTAGTGATTCTCTGCCCACTACCTAGTGATTCTCTGCCCACTACCTAGTGATTCTCTGCCCACTACCTAGTGATTCTCTGCCCACTACCTAGTGATGCTCTGCCCACTACCTAGTGATGCTCTGCTCACTACCTAGTGATGCTCTGCCCACTACCTAGTGATTCTCTGCCCACCACCTAGTGATTCTCTGCCCACCACCTAGTGATGCTCTGCCCACTACCTAGTGATTCTCTGCCCACTACCTAGTGATTCTCTGCCCACTACCTAGTGATGCTCTGCCCACTACCTAGTGATTCTCTGCCCACTACCTAGTGATTCTCTGCCCACTACCTAGTGATTCTCTGCCCACTACCTAGTGATGCTCTGCCCACTACCTAGTGATTCTCTGCCCACTACCTAGTGATTCTCTGCTCACTACCTAGTGATTCTCTGCCCACTACCTAGTGATTCTCTGCTCACTACCTAGTGATGCTCTGCTCACTACCTAGTGATTCTCTGCTCACTACCTAGTGATTCTCTGCCCACTACCTAGTGATGCTCTGCCCACTACCTAGTGATTCTCTGCTCACTACCTAGTGATTCTCTGCTCACTACCTAGTGATTCTCTGCCCACTACCTAGTGATGCTCTGCCCACTACCTAGTGATGCTCTGCTCACTACCTAGTGATGCTCTGCTCACTACCTAGTGATGCTCTGCTCACTATCTAGTGATGCTCTGCTCACTACCTAGTGATGCTCTGCTCACTACCTAGTGATGCTCTGCTCACTACCTAGTGATGCTCTGCTCACTACCTAGTGATGCTCTGCTCACTACCTAGTGATTCTCTGCTCACTACCTAGTGATTCTCTGCTCACTACCTAGTGATTCTCTGCTCACTACCTAGTGATTCTCTGCTCACTACCTAGTGATTCTCTGCTCATGACTAGATTTTTTTATTTATTTAACTAGGTAAGTCAGTTAAGAACTAATTCTTATTTACAATGACGGCCTGCCCCGGCCAAACCCTCTCCTAACCCGGACGATGCTGGGCCAATTGTGCACCGCCCAATGGGACTCCCGATCAGGGCCGGTTGTGACACAGCCTGGGATTAAACCAGGGTCTGTAGTGACGCCTCTAGCACTGCGATGCAGTGCCTTAGACCGCTGCGCCAATCAGGAGCAAGTGATTACCTAGTGATTCCTCTGCTCATTGCCTAGTGATTCCTCTGCTCATTGCCTAGTGATTCCTCTGGTCATTGGTTACCTTGTGATTCCTCTGGTCATTGGTTACCTTGTGATTCCTCTGTCTTGAAGACCCTGAAGAGGCGGGTGGCCATGAAGCCAAACTCCCTCTCACAGGCATCAGACAGGGTGGCTATCATCTCTGCCAGGCTGGTCTCCCCTCCCACACTGGACAGACGGTTGTAGTCAGTGAACAGGAACCTGCAACAGTAAAGGGAAGGGGTGGACATTAAATAATCGGTCAAACACAAACTACAACTTATAAAGGTACCTGATGGGCAGGACATGGGTGGTTTGTGTGTGTGTGTGTACCTAACGGGCAGAGCGCGGGTGGTCTGCTCTGGCAGGTCAGGGGGGTTGACAAACATCAGTTTGAGTAGCAGCTCCAGGTAACCGATGTGTCGGGCCAAGCGGGTACTTATCACCCACGCCCAGCTCCAGTTCTCACCCTCTCGACGACTGCCGAAGTACACCACCACTACACAGAGAGGGAAACTGTTATCTCCTAACTGGATCATTAAAAGCCGCCTCCACTACAAAACAGAGGAAGACAAACAGAGTTACTGCGCCAAACTCTTACTGTGTCATTGAAAGTGTTTGGAAAAGCCAGAGACAGTTAGAATGAGCTCTTACTGTGTCATTGAAAGTGGCCAATTGTGCACTGCCCTATGGGATTCCCAATCACGGACGGTTGTGATACAGCCTGGAATCAAACCAGGGTATGTAGTGACGCCTCTAGCACCGAGATGCAGTCCCTTAGACTGCTGCGCCACTCGGGAGCATAGGCTACGGGATCCTCGGGACGTCGCTACCCTAAACCTAACCTTAAGGTTAGGTAAGGGCTATGGTTAACTTTGCTTAACCATTTTACATTTCAACGTCAATAGGGGTAGGGATGTACCAATGATCACGGATAGCAACGACTACTAGACCATAGAAAATGGATGACAGAGTGACGGTCTCACCGAAGCAGACATAGAGCAAGGCCAGCAGGCTGAGGGAGACAGCGATGGCCAGCTTGGGGTCGACGGTGAAGCCCAGGACCAGAGCTACAGAACCACACAGCAGCAGGGACATGAACCCCACCAGCCAGGAGAACTGGAACAACGGCTCCACCTGCTGGCCAGCAAACGTCTTCATCTCATCTGAAGAGAGGAAGGAGATGAAAGGAGGATAAAGATACTTATGAGATTGTAGGTTCATTTGTAAAACTCAATCTTATAAGTATCTGATAAAATAATCTGTTAATATTAAATCCAGGCACCACAGGCTAAAATGCCATTTTTTGCCTCTACTTATGAATTTTGAGATTGTTTGGTATTTTGAACCATTAATATTCATTTTCTCAAAAAGTAAAAACAACAATGTCAAAATGTTGATGATCCATTATTTCAAATCACTACATTAAATCACACACAATTTAAAAAGCCCATCTCATAGAGAATGTAACAATCTGGACTATATATATAGTAACTTACTTTGAAGAGATGGTGATTGGGTCTAAATAGCTGTTTGGTGTTTCTAAGTCTAAATTCAGTGTACTTGTCTTTAACTGCCATTTCCTGGAAGTCAGACGTTTCCTACACGCCAACTCGTGTTTCTCAGCCTCGGAAGCATCTGCATTCACCAAATGTTGCGTGGTTATCCTTAAATTTATTATTCAGACATATACATAGAGAATTGTTGATACATTGTCAAATTTATACTCTACATTACATTTTCTTCAGAAAAATCTGCCAAAAATGAATTTTACATACCTTTCTATAGTATTTTACAGGTAGAAAAAAGTATTTCTCCTCAATATGTTACGTATAAGTCAGGTCCTGGAGTATCTTAAGCAATGTTAACCATTTTAATATAGGCCGATTTCCTCCAGAGTCCAGAAAAATGGATTTGTGTGATATGCAAATATGCACATTTAATTTGCATATTTGTAAACAATATTTCAGATTTTTTTGTTTGCATTGCTTGTTGAAGTTTGGTTGCATTATTGCATTGTTAAAGTACAGTATGTAACGTACAGTATGTATAGTTGAAGTTGGAAGTTTACATACACCATAGCCAAATACATTTAAACTCAGTTTTTCACAATTCCTGACATTTAATCCTAGTAAAAGTCCCCTGTCAGTTAGGATCACCACTTTATTTTAAGAATGTGAAATGTCAGAATAAGAGTTGAGAGAATGAATTATTTCAGCATTTATTTATTTCATCATATTCCCAGTGGGTCAGAAGTTTACATACACTCAATTAGTATTTGGTAGCATAGCCTTAAATTGTTTAACTTGGGTAAAATGTTTTGGCTAGCCTTCCACGAGCTTCCCACAATAAGTTGGGTGAAATTTGGCCCATTCCTCCTGACAGAGCTGGTGTAACTGAGTCAGGTTTGTAGGCCTCCTTGCTTACACAAGCTTTCAGTTCTGCCCACAAATGTTCTATGGGATTGAGGTCAGGGCTTTGTGATGGCCACTCCAATACCTTTCTTGTCCTTAACCAATTTTGATACAACTTTGGAAGAATGCTTGGGGTCTTCGTCCATTTGGAAGACCCATTTGCAACCAAGCTTTAACTGATGTCTTGAGATGTTGCTTCAATATATCCACATAATGTTCCTTCCTCATTATGCCATCTATTTTGTGAAGTGCACCAGTCTCTCCTGCAGCAAAGCATCCCCACAACATGATGCTGCCACCCCCATGCTTCACAGTTGGGATGGTGACCTTCGGCATGCAAGCCTCCTCCTTTTTCTTCCAAACATAACGATGGTCATCATGGCCAAACAGTTCTATTTTTGTTTCATCACACCAGAGGACATTTCTCCAAAAAGTACGATCTTTGTCCCCATGTGCAGTTGCAAACCGTAGTCTGGCTGTTTTATGGCTGTTTTGGAACAGTGGCTTCTTCCTTGCTGAGCGGCCAATCAGGTTATGTCAATATAGAACTCGTTTTACTGTGGATATAGATACTTTTGTACTGGTTTCCTCCAGCATCTTCACAAGGTCCTTTGCTGTTGTTCTGGGATTGATTTGCACTTTTCGCACCAAAGTACGTTCATCTCTAGGAGACAGAACACGTCTCCTTCCTGAGTGTATGATGGCTGCTTGGTCCCATGGTGTGTATACTTGCGTACTATTGTTTGTACAGATGAAGGTGGTACCTTCAGGCGTTTGGAAATTGCTCCCAAGGATGAACCAGACTTGTGGAGGTCTACAATTTATTTTCTAATTTCTTTTGATTTTCCCATGATGTCAAGCAAAGAGGCCCTGAGTTTGAAGGTAGGCCTCCAATTGACTCAAATGATGTCAATTAGCCTATCAGAAGCTTCTAAAGCCATGACATCATTTTCTGACATTTTCCAAGCTGTTTAAAGGCACAGTCAACTTAGGGTATGACCCACTAGAATTGTGATACAGTGAATTGTAAGTGAAATAATCTGTCTGTAAACAATTGTTGGAAAAATGACTTATGTCATGTACAAAGTAATGTCCTAACCGACTTGCCAAAACTATAGTTTGTTAACAAGAAATTTGTGGAGTGGTTGAAAAACGAGTTCTAATGACTCCAACCTAAGTGTATGTAAACTTCCGACTTGAACTGTACATACAATTCACTAAATCACAATTCCAGTGGGTCAGAAGTTTACATACACATACAACTGTACCTAGTCTGGTAATTGTGTTGGAGAACGTTCTGTTCTCCAACACAAAAACATTTACTCTATTAGGGTGTGATGCCTGGCCTTAACAGCTATCTTATTATTAACACGTATAACATATTTTTAACATATCATTATTTTTATGTTTGACAGTTGAGCTCTGTTCTATTTGAGCAGTATAATAAACGCTTAGACTCTTGTATAGAAGTGAGTGGAGCCTTGACAAGAGGACTGCCTAGTTCCTTACCCTCCAGTTTCTTGAGCAAGAAAGACTTGCCGCTGCCCCACTGGGCGTACAGGCCCACACAGATGGGTGGCTGCATGGTGGGCTCACTGAGAATGTCAGCCAGGGCACTGCTGTACAGGTCATAACCCAGCATGTCCCCATCAGACTCAGTAGGGGACAGGTGTCCTGGGAGGGACACATAGAAAGATAGGATGAGGTTAGTCAACACAGTTCTAGATGAGAGTACATACAGTGTATAATTTGTGTGTACCAATTTTCTTTGTCAATTTCTGTACACCCTATCGTCCAGCACAAAGGTTATAGCAGTTAGACTATAAAAGGAAAACCACCCCAAAAACAATATTTTGGTATTTGTTTAATTAGTCCATTGTTGGCATAGTCCCAAAATGTTTTGCTTGTCAGCAATCAAGGTTTTATATATCTTGAAAAAGGCAATATTACAGGGATGATTTCTGTATTTTGAAAGTTACATATCTTGAAAACTTTCATTAGTCAACAATAGACTAAAGAAACAAATACCAAAAAGATTGTTTTTGGGTGGAATTTTCCTTTAACTGGCGAAAGTGACTGAGCTGCCGGAGAGTAAGGAAACTTACGGGCTCCAAAGATCTGGGTGAGGATGCTCTTCTGGTGGCTGCAGTCGATGTTGTAGGGGGTCTCGCCGGCCTTGTTGGGCCTGTAGAGCAGGCGGCCATCTTTAGGGTTACGAAGGAGGAGCTCCGCCAGTCTGCGGCTCCGCCCACGGATGGCAATGTGGAGGGGGGTGTCACCTCTCTAGAGAAAGACGGTTGGTATCCTTAATTTAAAGAGCGTTGCTCCCTTCAGTATCAACATTGGCTTCAGATCAAAGTCTTTCTTGTGATTGTGATTTTGCTATTCATTGTAAATGTTTGTAGGCCTATGTAGCCAAATTGTATCTATGATCGTATGATATCCATTCATGTTTTTGGTATGTTATTTTTTATATCTGAGAATTAACCAATGATATTAAGCCACACCCGGCCATAATTACAGACACATGTGTGTCCTTTGACACTGTACAATTAGTGACCCTCAGTGTTTGTCATTATACCCTGATGAAGACAGCTTGTCTGTCCAAACGTTGGTTATTAGGTGATTAAATTATTTCATCGGAGTTCCTAGAGTGTGTGGCTCTCCTTTTCTCTTTCCATGTATCAGATTGTAGACCTACTGTCTCTTCTGCCTTTAACAGATTACGTATCACTGGATCCTTTGATAAAGATGAGCAAAATAAAACATAAAATAAATCATATAGTATATTATGTTCTCCAAAAAATTACTAATACAATTGCTCAGAGAGATTCTGTTTAACAATTAATACAAAAAAATCTAAAGAAGATAGTGGACCCGTTTTCAATACTCTAGCACCCTCCCCTTGCGAGAATAACGACACGGAGCCTTTTTCTCAAATGTTCCATGAGATTGGCTGAAACGTTGGGACCATTCCTCCAAACAGAATCTTTCCAAATCCTTGATAAAGTTTGTCTGCTCTTATGGACTACCCTCTTTAATTCAAACAAGAGGCTTTCAATTGGGTTCAAGTCCAGTAGCTGAGATGGTCATTGACAAATGTAGATACTTTTCTGCATATGCTTGTGTCCAAGTGGCCAAAAATATGTATTTTCATGTCACCTGACCATAGCACCGCCTGGAGGTTGATAAACGGCATTGGCACTTGGATTGGAACCGGTGCTATGTTTAATGACATGAAAATAGAGCTCTGGAAAGAAGCTGTATAAAGCAAAGGTCTAAGATCCCTCCCAATGTGTACAATCTCATTAAACATTTGAGAAAAATGTTCAGTATCAGTATTGAAACCAGGGGTGCCAATAATTTTTACCCCTCTCTTTTTGAGATTATTAGTTAAGCAATTCTATTAGTATAAAATAACCATTTCAACAACAAAATATAGCACACAACATAGATCAGTATTTGTATTATTTGCTAATTATGGACCCTGACTGTATATGCCACGTACATATACTCAGCAACTCAGCAAAAAAATAAGAAATGCCTCTCACTGTCAACTGCGTTTATTTTCAGCAAACTTAACATGTGTGAATATTTGTATGAACGTAACAAGATTCAACAACTGAGACATAAACTGAACAAGTTCCACAGACATGTGACTAACAGAAATGAAATAATGTGTTCCTGAACAAAGGGGGGGCCATGGCCATGGGGGGCCTCTTCACTGGCCTCTTCACTGGCCTCCAAGGGGGGGCCTCTTCACTGGCCATGGCAGAACACTGACATTCCTGTCTTGCAGGAAATCACGCACAGAACGAGCAGTATGGCTGGTGGCATTGTCATGCTGGAGGGTCATATCAGGATGAGCCTGCAGGAAGGGTACCACATGAGGGAGGAGGATGTCTTCCCTGTAATGCACAGCATTGAGATTGCTGGTTGTCATTGCAGGCACAGTCCGATGATGCTGTGACACACCGCCCCAGACCCTCCACCTCCAAATCGATCCCGCTCCAGAGTACAGGCCTCGGTGTAACACTCATTCCTTCGACAAACATGAATCCGACCATCACCCCTGGTGAGAAACCGCAACTTGTCAGTGAAGAGCATTTTTTGCCAGTCCTGTCTGGTCCAGCGACGGTGGGTTTGTGCCCATAGGCGACGTTGTTGCTGGTGATGTCTGGTGAGGACCTGCCTTATAAAAGGCCTACAAGCCCTCAGTCCAGCCTCTCTCAGCCTATTGCGGACAGTCTGAGCACTGATGGAGGGAGTGTGTGTTCCTGGTTGTTGTTGCCATCCTGTACCTGTCCTGCAGGTGTGATGTTCGGATGTACCGATCCTGTGCAGGTGTTGTTACATGTGGTCTGCCACTGCGAGGCCAATCAGCTGTCCGTCCTGTCTCTCTGTAGCACTGTCTTAGGCGTCTCACAGTACGGACATTACCATTTATTGCCCTGGCCACATCTGCAGTCATGCCTCCTTGCAGCATGCCTAAGGCACGTTCACGCAGATGAGGAGGAACCCTGGGCATCTTTCTTTTGGTGTTTTTCAGAGTCTGTAGAAAGGCCTCTTTAGTGTCCTAAGTTTTCATAACTGTGACCTTAATTGCCTACCGTCTGTAAGCTGTTAGTGTCTTAACGACCGTTCCACAGGTGCATGTTCATTAATTGTTTATGGTTCATTGAACACGCATGGAAAACAGTGTTTAAACCCTTTACAATGAAGATTTGTGAAGTTACTTGGCTTTTTACAAATTATCTTTGAAAGACAGGGTCCTGAAAAAGGGACGTTTCTTTTTTTGCTGAATTTAAATATATACAGGGGTGAAAGTAAGGTGGTACGGCCCAGTATGGCATCCTGGCAAAATAAATAGTGGGGGTACGCCGTGCCGGTAAAACATATCACAATTAATACAACATGCCCAAAAAAACATTAGGCTATAACACCATTAGGCTATAACACCATTAGGCTATAACACCATTATTTAACATTACTGCATGTCAGCCACATGAAACATTTGAAAATGGACTGGAAACCAGGTGGTGTACGTTCCACTGTGGTTTGAGTTAAAGTGGAGATGAGAGGCGAGACGCACGTGGACATGAGTGGCCGAGACCGAGACGCACGTGGACATGAGTGGCCGAGACCGAGGCGCGCGTGGACAACCGTGCATCAATTCAGGTTACAAGTGTAGGCCTAATGACAATCACAGAATGTCATTACAATACCTGCAGGTGTTTTGTAACTGATGTCTCTTTCCATTCAACAAATTGCAGATGCACAGCGCACTGTTGGGTTTTGGATGCTTAAATTATTTTGTGAGTGAAAGAATGTGCGCAGGAAGCCAACAGGAGCACCTTTGAATCTCTTAAGGATCGGACCCTTTTTTTAAATGTTCACCTAAAATGACATACCCAAATCTAACTGCCTGCAGCTCAGGACCTGAAGCAAGGATATGCATATTCTTGTTACCATTTGAAATGTAACAATTTCACAAAGCTTGTGGAAATGTGAAATGAATGTAGGAGAATATAAAAGATAATACAAAATAAAAAAAGAAACTGGCGCAATTTCGATTTTGGCCACTAGATGGCAGCAGTGTATCTGCACATTTTTAGACTGATCCAATAAACCATTGCATATCTGTTCAAAATGTTGTATCAAGACTGCCCAAATGTGCCTAATTGGTTTATTAATATATTTTCAAGTTCATAACTGTGCACTCTCAAACAATAGCATGGTATTCTTTCACTGTAATAGCTACTGTAAATTGGACAGTGCAAGTATTGAAGCTTTCTGCCCATATCAGACATGTCTATGTCCTGGGAAAAAACGTTTGTAACTTACAACCTCATGCTAATCACATTAGCCTACGTTAACTCAACCATCCTGCGGGGGGGACACCAATCCCGTAGAGGTTTTAAGTGAGTGTTTGACAAATCAGATGAATACATCATGACTAGTTGTGTTTATACCACATTAAAAGGCACAGGTGCCGTGAAGCTAGAGGAAGCGAAGCTTTCCCTAAAGTAAATTGAATTAAATTGCCAAAATTATACAGCCTAATTAGCCTAATCCTGTCTATACAGAAATAAATACAATCATTTAAAATAGGCTACTACACGAGAAAGCATGATTTGGCCACAGAGGATCATTAGCTAAAAAAAAATAAAAAGACAAGTGGATTGTTTTAAACAGCATAGCCCACAATTTGCAAATACCAAATAGATGTTTGTTGAGTTGCGACTGTCAAAAGCAGAGAGACCCAGCCAGGCATATCTCAATATTTAAAAATATAAATTGCGGAAAAACGTTTTGGAAAGCAAAATCGCTATTGATAACAATGAAAACAATTCAATCTGTCTTTTAGTTATAAATACCAATATACCAAGGCTAAGGGCTGTTCTTATGCATGACGCAACATGGAGTGTATATTGTCCATATTTCACAAACCCCCAAGGTTCCTTATTGCTATTAGAAACTGGCTACCAACGTAATTAGAACAGTAAAAATAAATGTTTTGTCATACCCGTGATATACCACAGCTGTCAGCCAATCAGCATTCAGGACTCAAACCACCCAGTTTATAATGTTAAGTAACCAAGCCGAGCTGTACTAGACTGGCCTGGTTACGCTTCCAACATAGTTTCTGAAACTGTGCTAGAAAGGACCATGTGGATAGAAAATACCCAAGCCAGCACAGTATGTCAGCCAATCAGCATTCAGGGCTCGAACCACCCAGTTTATAAAATGCTTTATATGGGTATAGACGTAAAAGAGGTGTACCTTGTCCACAGCAGACACCTTGGCTCCTTTGTCCAGCAGAAGCTCCACTATGTCAATGTTCCTCATCTTAGTAGCTTTGATCAGAGGGCTTTCTAAATCCTGACATCAGACCACATAAAAACAGGTGAGAAAGCCGTTGAAATAGAATAGGTGACTGTGTGTGTGCGTCTGGTGATAGTTGAGATATGGTTAGATTTACTGTACGGTGTTTTCTCTCACCTTGGTGCAGGTCTCTGTGTCGGGGTTGCACTGGAGGATATCTCTCACCATGGTGGCGTTGCCTTTCTCCACAGCCCAGTACAGGGCTGTCTTGTTGTCCTGCAGAAGGTGAGGTGGATTGCATTTACTGTCATCAATAATGTAGTATTGAATGTCTGTGTCCCCATCCCCTATATAGTGCACTCATTTTCATCAGAGCCCTATGGGCCCTGGTCAAAAGTAGTGCACTATACATACACGCAGTAGAGTGACATTTGGGACACAAGTTATGGGTCTCTGTAGCTCAGTTGGTAGAGCATGATAGTGGGTTCAATTAAATGTGTGCACGCATAACTGTAAATCACTTTGAATAAAAGCATCTGCTAAATGGAATACATACACACATATATTATATGAGTAGTCAGGCGTCAGACTCCCTACCTGTCCTCTGATGTCTATGTCAGCATATTTGTGCAGCAGAGCCCTCACTATCTCCACATGTCCTCCTCTCACTGCTCCGATAAGCACCGTGTCTCCACTCTGTACATCACACACACACACACAGGTCAGCACACATCTTACACGACATCCACATCACAATACAGCACTTATAATCCACAATCTGTGTGTGCACTCCCTAGCCCACCCTGTCTGGTATGTTGACGTAGGTGCCAGCATCCAGCAGGTCCTGTACTATCTCAGTATAGCCCTCCTTGGCAGCGATCATCAGGGCTGTGTTGCCGTCCTTGTCTGTCATGTTGACGTTAGGGTTCCTCTTCAGAAGCTCCTTCACCACCTCAGGGAAACCTCCCTTCACTGCCACGATCAGAGCTGTCATCGAGTTCTACAAGGGGGAGGGAGAAGATTGGAGGAAGATGTAGAGAAACAGAAGTACAGAGCCTTTCTCTATGACTTAGACAGGTGATAGAGTGAGAGGTGTAGACTGCAGAACAACAATGTTCATTAACATTTCTGTTCATTGGAATGTCTGTTCATTGGAATGTCTGTTCATTGGAATGTCTGTTCATTGGAATGTCTGTTCATTAGAATGCCTGTTCATTAGAATGCCTGTTCATTAGAATGTCTGTTCATTAGAATGTCTGTTCATTAGAATGTCTGTTCATTAGAATGTCTGTTCATTAGAATGTCTGTTCATTGGAATGTCTGTTCATTGGAATGTCTGTTCATTGGAATGTCTGTTCATTGGAATGTCTGTTCATTAGAATGTCTGTTCATTAGAATGTCTGTTCATTAGAATGTCTGTTCATTAGAATGTCTGTTCATTAGAATGTTTGTTCATTAACATGATATTGTATTTCTGTGGCGTAGAGACATACCGCCCCCTCCTGGTCGACATCAGCTCCATTCTCCAGCAGGTGCATCACACAGTCAAAATTGCCCTTCCTGGCTGCCCAGATCAGAGGTGTGGTACCATACTGAGAGAGAAAGACACAGGGTTATCCATACTGGCACAGGTCCCTATTTCTGGCCAAACTGGGGCACCACTAACCTAGTGGGCCACCATAAACCCAAAGGTTGGCATTGCCCAACCATGCGTCCCAATCAGTTGTCTCACCTTGTCAGAGCAGTTGACCTTGGCTCCGTTCTCCAGCAAGACCTGGACGATCTCAGCATGACCTCTGCCTGCTGCCCAGATGATGGGGTACACACTGTATTGCTGATGAGGAAGACAGAGAGTCAGAGGCACTTAGTCAATGGCTGGATAGATGGGGATGTGACGTACTGCATCTCCTTAGCCATGAGGGTTTATGAATGACAGGTATAGGAACGCCATTAACCGTGTGAGGAATAAGTCATGAATAGGTATTTGATTGACTGCCATTACCTGCCCAGTAGTGTTGGGGTTGGCTCCGTTCTCAAGGAGAACCTCGGTTACCTCCACGCGGCCTTTATAGGCAGCCCACATGAGGGCCGTCCAGCCTCCCTACAGAACAACATCAATTACTGTACACAAACACATTCCTGCACACATTACACTACCTTCAAATACATTGAATAGCTCTGTGTTTTTATTGAAAACACTAACTGAAGTGGACTGGAACAAGCATAGAAATCAAGTTCATACAATCACCAAAACATTATAGCTTATTACTGATTGTGGCCAGTTTAACTTCATTTCAAATTCAGCATGTCCCTGTGCCCTATGTAAGCGCTGCTGAGATAGGACTGTACAGTATAATATACAGTACCAGTCAAAAGTTGGAACACCTACTCATTCAAGGGTTTTTCTTTATTTTTACTATTTTCTACATTGTAGTACAATAGTGAATACATCAAAACTATGAAATAACACATATGGAATCATGTAGTAACCAGAAAAGTGTTAAACAAATCCAAATATATTTTACACTTGAGATTCTTCAAAGTAGCCACCCTTTGCCTTGATGACAGCTTGCACTCTTGGCATTCTCTCTACCAGCTTCATGAGGTAATCACCTGGAATGCTTTTCCAACAGTCTTGAAGGAGTTCCCACATATGCTGAGCACTTGTTGGCTGCTTTTCCTTCACTCTGCAGTCCAACTCGTCCCAAACCATCTCAATTGGGTTGAGATCGGGTGATTGTGGAGGCCAGGTCATCTGATGCAGCACTCCATCCCTCTCCTTCTTGGTAAAATAGCCCTTACACAGCCTGGAGGTGTGTTGGATCATTGTCCTGTTGAAAAACAAATGATAGTCCCACTAAACGCAAACCAGATGGGATGGCTTATCGCTACGGAATGATGTGGTAGCCATGCTGGAATTCTAAATAAATCACAGACAGTGTCACCAGGAAAGTACCCTCACACCTCTTCCTCCATGCTTCACGGTGGGAACCACACATGCAGAGATCATCCGTTCACCTACTGCGTCTACTGCGTCTCAAAAATCTCATCAGACCAAAGGACAGATTTCCACCGGTCTAATGTCCATTGCTTGTGTTTCTTGGCCCAAACAATGCTCTTCTTCTTCTTCTTGTTGGTGTCCTTTCGTAGTGGTTTCTTTGCAGCAATTCGACCATGAAGGCCTGATTCACGCTGTCTGCTCTGAACAGTTGATGTTGAGATGTGTCTGTTACTTGAACTCTAAGAAGCATTTATTTGGGCTGCAATCTGAGGTGCAGTTAAACCTAATGAATTTATCCTCTGCAGCAGAGGTAACTCTGGGACATCCTTTCGTGCAGCGGTCCTCGTGAGAGCCAGTTTCAACATAGCGCGTGATGGTTTTTGCGACTGCACTTGAAGAAACTTCCAAAGTTCTTGAAATTTCCGGATTGACTGACCTTCATGTTAAAGTAATGATGGACTGTCATTTCTCTTTGTTATTTGAGCTGTTCTATTTGGTCTTTTACCAAATAGGGCTATCTTCTGTATACCCTACCTTGTCACAACACAACTGATTGGCTCAAACGCACTAAGGAAAGAAATTCCACAAATGAACAAGGCACACCTGTTCATTTAAATGCATTCCAGGTGACTACCTTTGAAGAATCTCAAATATAAAATATATTTTGATATGTTTAACACTTTGGTTTACTACATGATTCCATGTGTTATTTATTTTTAGTTTAGATGTCTTCACTATTATTCTAAATGTAGAAAATAGTAAAAACGAAGATAAAAAATGAAGATAAACCCTGGAATGACTGGTACCGTAGCTAATTAAACAACCAAAACACTGCTATTACTTAGGGGTTTTGGCCAATCAAACAGGTATCTCACCATGTCTCGGTGCTCTATGTAAGCACTGCTTTCTAACAGCTCCTTCACCACCTCTACATGGCCTTCCTTAGCAGCACAGATCAGAGCAGACCAGCAGTCCTGAGGGAGAGAGAATAGCACATCACACCGGTCACCATGGAGACAACGGTGTCTACCGTTACCATGGAGACATCAGGCAGAGTTCACAATGATTGGCACGTTCATGATGATTGTTATAATGAAGTCAACGGCCTTGAAATGAACGGGAACAAAGACGGAGAGGGTTTATGATCCATCGATCATACCACATCATCCAGGTTAACATTGGCTCCTCTCCTGATGAGCTCCTGTACAATCTCAATACTGCCCTGCTCCGAAGCCAGCATCAGGGGTGTCTGACCATTCTGTTAGGGAGGGAGGAAAAAGGTATGCATTTTGAAAGACATACTAGAAACACAATGAACAATATTTATTCGTACAATAATAGACCCAATCTTCCCATTTATCTTCAACAGACGCTTCTCTAAGCTATATTTCACCTTTATTAGACTGTGTCCCCCAAATGGCACCCTATTCCGTATATAGGGCACTACTTTTGAACAGGGCCCATTGGGCTCTGATCAATAGTAGCACACTATATAAGGGATAGGGTGCCATTTGGGACGCAAACTATATATAATAACTATAGATAGATTAGTATACCTGTAGGCCTATTAGATAGTATGAGGATACTCACGTCACTCCTGCCGTCCACCTCCTTGAACTTGTCCAGGTGGGCCTTGAGCGCTGCCAGGTTCTCCTCCTCCACGTAGCTGAAGAGGTTCTGGATGGCCAGAGTGGTCATCTTAATGGAGGTGGTGGTGTCCATGGCTGCAGCTACTTCCCCTCAACACCACAGCACCTGCATGGGGAGATATCATGGAAATAGAACCCTTTACTAACACTTTACCTATGGCATGGGCACACACAAAATGGCTGCCAAACCACACATTATGGCATCACTGACTTGATTGGGGATTCCGTTCTACTCACCCTACTTCTATGGGAGAGATACAGGACAGAAGGGATGTTAGGGTGGGATAACATTGGTGGGAAGGCATGGGATGCTAACAACAGTGTAATAGACACTTTATATAGCTTTGCACCAATAACAGCAAAAAACATGCTTTTCCCTCACTAGTTATAGGCTAACTTTCATTTATAAAAGGCTAGGTTATGCTATATTTGGAGTTTGATTAAAAAGCAGTGTGAATGTGTGAGAAAGAGCTAGAACAGAGGACATAGCCTAGTTATCTGACCCTGGCAACCAGCAAGTGGGTCGACTACTGTGTGGGTGTCGGTCGACTCACTCCAGTGCTATCTGGCTCCTGCAGCACAGGGGTGTGGGCCTAGATATCTCCTGACATTTAAAGAGCATCAGACTCAGAGAATTAAGCCAGCGCCAGATTTCAATGTGCCACTCACTCACTGCTTTGGTGACAGGATTGTCACCCAGGCAGGCAGCCACAGCAGCGAGTTGAAAGAGATATTTGGTTTATTAGTGGCCTCCTGGCTGCTATCATCGTCTGACATATACAGTATTTATCTTCTCACTCAGAGAATAGCCTCTTCTTGGCAATGCTTTGTGTACACACAGTCTTCTTCCTATTTTACAGGCACACAAAATGGCAGCTAGTCAATTTTTAGCCTTCTCAAAGCATGTGCTTTGCTGTTATTGGCGCTAGGGTATATAAAGTGCTATTGCATTGTAATTACCCATTTGTTAATGGCATAGTTAAAATATATATTTTAGCCTAGGTCATACTATAAATTCATACGTAAACACCAATGGCATAAAAATATAACCAAAAATGTATTGCAAAGAATTAAGCAATAAGGCACGGGGGGGTGTGGTATATGGCCAATATACCGCGGCTAAGGGCTGTTCTTAAATACGACGCAACACAGAGAGCCTGGATACAGCCCTTAGCCATGGTATATTGGTCATATACCACAAACCCCCAAGGTGCCTTATTGCTATTATAAACTGGTTACCAAAGTAATTAGAGCAGTAAAAATACATGTTTTGTCATACCCGTTGTATATGGTCTGATATACCATGGCTGTCAGCCAATCAGCATTCAGGGCTCTAACCACCCAGTTTATAATCACATATTTACAACTATTCACACAGGCTCTTTGAGACAGATTTATAGACTAGCTGGCTAAGTGATGTCTACCTGTAACCATTAACTCAAGTTTATTAATCATCATCCATAATGTGTTCCTCCAGAAAACTGGCCCGTTTTAGGACAGTAACTACATTCCTATCCAACACAATACAAGCACAGACAATATAAGCTTACAATTCAGTCAGCCAGCCAAGCCTATGACCTTAACATGGGTGTGGGCGTCGGTCAGTCAAGCCACAAAAACAAACCCCTTCTGTGTGACATGAAAAGAATGACTAGATTAAGTAGCCTGGTCCTGTCGGCAGGCTGACAGCCAGTTAAAAGCATTCCTTCCATCCCCACAGAGCAGAGTGCAGCACAAGCCCTCCAGCATTCCACCTCACGTCACCACTACCTATTGCAGCAACACAACAGCTGAAAGCAGCCACAAAGAAAAGAAAGTGGAGGCAAGGCAGCTAAACATCAAAACACATCGCCGTGTGCTGCACTGCTGCCAATGCCATTAACCTGTCGGCTGTCGCATACAGACAGGACATAGCGCAATAATTACATTGACACAACCGAGCAATCTTACCTATGGGAATAATAGTGTTCTCTCTGTGGGTTGTTTTTGCCTGCTGTCTCTTCGCTCTGCAATTTATGCCTCCACATACACTGGTCCTGGCCAGCCTTATTGACTAGGCTATTCCCCCTGGCTGTGGCTGCTGATATTGAATTATGCATGAGGATGAGGTACCACCCAGCCTCTCTGGCACATGCTCAGAGGACAGGGAACAGTGGAGAAAAACAGGCTCAATATAGACCAGCAGCACCACTGACCTAGAGACTAATATCAAAAAGATTTTATAAAGCCCTTATTACATCAGCAGTTAGTATTGGTAACTTCATTAATATGATGTAGGCCTAGTATGAGGAGGGTTGGAACCTGACCTTCCCTTCTATCTGTGGTATGCAACAAATATAGGCCTAGATGGAACAGCTATAGTACAGTATCTGTGGTATGCAGTAAATATAAAAGGGATAAGTAGACTAGGCTATAGGTCAAAATATGGAACTACTGCACTGTCTCTGCTGTCTGTTCAGACAGGGCTATCTATGTATGTGTTGTGCTTCTCTGTACCAAAGCAAAAGTACTGAAAAATAAACATACAGAAATGACATCTGTGCAAGCTTGGTTGTTGCTGACTAAACTCAACTCCACGATTTACAATGTTGTTGAGCGGCAACTAGAGTGGGCAGGGTTTTTAAAATGTGGGATTTACATCAAAATGATGCATAATTTATGCATACTCCGTGTGTGCAGTGACACCGCTTTTTGCTTTGATAAGATGCATTAGATTAGGCTACACCATCATCATCATCATCAGTCGTCACCATTAGGATGTAGAAATAAATTACTTGTTCAACAAATAGGGGCTGCTACCAATCATTGCCTGCTACTAGCTACCTACAAGAGAAGGTTGTAATTGCGGCACGCAATTCAGGGCGTTCCTGTATGTGGGCATTCCTGAATCTGCCGGAACCCCTCATTATATACTACATGGTCAAAAGTATGAGGACACCTGCTTGTTGAACATCTCATCCCAAAATCACAGGCATTAATATGGAGATGGTCCCTCCTTTGCTGCTATAACAGCATCCACTCGCCTGGGAAGGCTTCTAACTAGATGTTGGAACAGTGCTGCGGGGACTTGCTTCCATTCAGCCAAAAGAGCATTAGTGAGGTTGGGCACTGATGTTGGGCGATTAGGCCTGGCTTGCAGTTGGCGCTCCTATTCATCCCAAAAGGTGTTTAATAGGGTTGAGGTCAGGGCTCAATTATTTTATTTATTTAACTAGGAAATTCAGTTAAGAACAAATTCTTATTTTACAATGACGGCCTATCCCGGCCAAACCCTCCCCTAACCTGGACAACACTGGGCCATTTGTGCACTGCTCAACGGGACTCCTGATTACGGCCAGTTGTGATACAGCCCGGGATCAAACCAGGGTATCTAGTGACGCCTCTAGGATTGAGATGCAGTGCCTTTGGCCTACTCCCGAGTGGCGCAGCGGTCTGTCAAGTTCTTCCACACTGATCTCGACAAAACATTTCTGTATGGACCTTGCTTTGTGCACGGGTGCATTGTCATGCTGAAACAGGAAAGGGCCTTCCCCAAGCTGTTGCCACAAAGTTGGAAGCACAGAATTGTCTAGAATGTCATTGTATGCCAAGTTAAGATTTCCCTTCACTGGAACTAAGGGGTCTAGCCCGAACAGTGAAAAACAGCCCCAGACCATTATTTCTCCTCCACAAAACTTCACAGTTGACACTATGCATTGGGGAAGGTAGCGTTCTCCTGGATCCACCAAAAACCCAGATTTGTCCGTCGGACTGCGAGATGGTGAAGCGTGATTCATCAAGTTTCCACTGCTCCCGAGTCCAATGGCGGGGAGCTTCACACCACACCAGCCAACGCTTGTGCAGGTGTACGGCTGCACGGCCATGGAAACCCATTTCATGAAGCTCCAGATGAAAAGTTATTGTGGTGACGTTGCTTCCAGAGGCAGTTTGGAATTCGGTAGTAAGTTTTGCAACCGAGGGCAGCACTAGACGGTCCCGATCTGTGAGCTTGTGTAGCCTACCACTTCGAGGCTGAGCCGTTGTTGTTCCTAGACCTTTCCACTTCACAATAACAGCACTTACAGTTGACTGGGGCAGCTCTAGAAATTTGACGAACTGACTTTTGGAAAGTTGGTATCCTACGACGGTGTCATGTTGAAAGTCACTGAGCTCTTCAATAAGGCCATTCTACTGCCAATGTTTGTCTATGGAGATTGCATGGCTGTGTGCTCGATTTTATACACCTGCCAGCAATGTGTGTGGCTGAAATAGCCAAATATTTACTTTGTATATATAGTGTACTTCTATCGGTTAAAAATTGTCAGTCAATTTTTAAGCTAGGACTGGAGGGAGGCATGGGCACTCCAGTACAGTAAGTGGCATTAATGCCTAATATCGTTGGATGCCAGCCGCCAATAAACCCCACAGAAGAAAGGGGAGGGGTGACAACGGTAGCTAGCTGTAGACAGTGTCCTTCGCCCCCCGCCTGTCAGGCACGGTTTTCCTGCAGTTCTGTTAACGACGGAGTTCATGCAGCAACCAATGGGATGCTCGAGGGTAGGCGTTCCTGCAGATGAAGGAATGCCCACACACAGGAACGCCCAGAATTGTGGGCTGCACTTGCACACTATCGAACTACAACGTAACAAGCGGACAACCTTGGTACCGTTACAGTAGCTAGCAAGTAAATAATAAGATAGCTAGCTCATTTCAATTATCAACAACATTTAGATCTAGCTAGCAGCTATTTATTTGGCTTGCCATATCGAATGGTAACTAAACCATCGACTGGCAGCTAGCTTAACGTTAGATCGCACGACATATCACATCTTCTGAAATAAAAATAATAATATTTCCGTGCCTGACTGCGACCATTATTGATTGCAGTATTTTGAATAAAATGGCAATGATCATAATTAAACATCTGTTTAAAAGCGAATATAACATTTGCTAGACGACTGCAGTTGCTAACGTTAGCAAGCAGTCAGACAATAACATTCAGATGTGCTCGAGCTGTCAATCAAACGCCATCTATCAAAGGAGGGCACATTTCGATGCTTATACGTGAGAAACGGCAATTCACAGTGACATACCTTTTAATAAAACGAATATAAATGTTCCACACTTCGGTGTTGTCTTCTCAATCCTCGCCTTATATGCGGGTAGTGCTCACAGGCTAGTCCCCATCCTCGACAACAGCCATTTTAGTGGACCAGAAAAACACAGCACTTACTAGGGTGACTTCCTCCCCGCTGTCCGTCAAATCATCTTCTCCCCGCCTACAAACTGTGACGTGTGGCGCTTTGAGATGCTGGGTTTACTAGGCTACTAAATTACTGTACAAGTTGAATTTGCCATTGCCGAAAACTGCAACGTTAGTAATTATATTTTATTAACGGACTAGAAAATATTGTGAATGTTATGTCAAAGCCTTCTTAGTGTGTTGTAGATGTATTGCTCTATATAGCCTACCACATTTCAGGTTATTGCTCTTATTTATAAATTCCCTTGTTTGTTTCACATTCATTCTCGATATTTTAATTTGCAGAAGGAGCTGCTGTTATGTTCAGGAAAATAATGTTTCAAAACCCTTTTGCCAGGCTGACTAATAATTATTGTATGGTAGGTCAAAGTCCAACATTTTATGAGGAGAGTAAAGGGCAGGTGCTGAGCTGTTATAGCCTGGGTAGTGTATAGGTCCATTCCACCACCAGAAATATTCAATGCCATCTAATAATATGCACTGCTTATGACACAGGTGCCTGTGCAAAGCTATAGGCCTACTCCCTTGGGGTATGAAGCCAAGGTAACACATTCCCAAGCTCTGACTCACAGTTTATGTGAGTATTCTACAGTGGCCTATGTGAGGAAGGACAAGCCGACTCCACGCCCTTCAAACAGTGCTTAAACAAATAGGGTTTCCGAACAAACAATGACATTGACTTGTAAATTAAGCCATGTAGGTTGTATGAGTCAGTTATGTTTGTCATGTGCTTCTCAGCATGCTGGTTTCTCCTGTGTAATCTAGTCCACTGGCCGTCTCTCTCCCTCACTGTCAAACCGACAGCATATGGTAGCAATTGAGCCTGGGGACAAACAATGTAATAGGAACAATTAAACCACAGTACCTTTTACATATCACACTTACCATGTCAAGTTCCAAAAAGATCCATCTTTTAATCACATAATATACAAAAACAAACCATCCACATGAACAATTAGCAGGGTTGGCTGCTCGGGACTGTGATGAACATTCCATTCTTTGCTCCAGAGCCTCAAGCAAAGGTTTCTTACAATGATCATATTTACCTAAACTTACAATCAACTCAAGAAAGTAGGTTTAGTTTTCACTTACCCTCGTAATAGAATAGAATCAGAACTGTCTGAAGAAGCAGTGTCTACAAATACTGAAATTTTGTTCCTTTCACCTCCAGCTCAACATGATCCTATGTTAATTGTCCTACCTTTCCACCACCTTTTCACCTTTGTTGAACATACCACGAGTCCATTAGAATCACATAAATAACAAGTACATGAAATGACACAATGTACTTCTATACATGGAAATACTAGACCATCTCCCCTCTCACACTGCTCACACACAATTCATGAATAAGGGGTTAGTAGCTACTCTCACAGCATGGAATTACCTGTTAAATGATTTAAATCATCATTGATACGTTCCCTAATAATCCCTCAGTGGTTACTTTCTCTATCCAACCATTCATTTCAGATTTGGATTGTGTCAAACCGTTATATAATAACAACACACAATGACATTCAACAGAAGAAAACAGAAGTGACATTGAAGTGAGCCAATAACATCACCCAGTGAAAGCAAACAGTCTGGAGTAAGTCCTTGGGTGTTGCCCAAATGGCACCCTATTCCCTGTACAGTGCACTACTTTGACCAAGGACCATAGGGCTTTGGTCAAAAGAAGTGTACTACTTACTGTATGTAGGGAAAGGGGTGTAATTTGGGAAATTTTCCCTGTTGAGACCATGAATCATCATACTGTAGGGTGTCCAATCAAAAATGCATATTTTGACCAATGGGTAAAATACACTGAACAAAAATATAAATGCATCATGTAAAGTGTTGGTCCCATGTTTCATGAGCTGAAATAAAAGTTACATACACACAAAAAGCTTATTTCTCTAAAATTTTGGGCACACATTTCTTTGCATCCCTGTTAGTCAGCATTTCTCCTTTGCCAAGATAATCCATTTACCTGACAGGTGTGTCATATCAGAAGCTGATTAAAAAGCATGATCTTTACACAGGAGCACTTTGTGCTGGGGACAATAAAAGGCCACTGTAAAATGTGCAGTTTTGTCACACAACACAATGCTACAGACGTCTCAAGTTTTGAGGGAGTGTACAATTGGCATGCTGACTGCAGGAATGTCCACCAGAGCTGTTCCCGGAGAATTACATTAAATGTTCATTTGTCTCCCGTAAGCCGCCTCCAAAACTGTTTCAAAGAATTTGGCAGTATGTCCAACCGGCCTTACCACCGCAGACCACACGTAACCATGGGTCAGGAGTATTTTTGTCTGTAATAAAGCGCTTATGTGGGGAAAAACTCATTCCGATTGGCTGGATTTGTCTCCCCATTGGGTGGGCCTGGCTCCCAATTGGGTAGGCCTATGCCCTCGCCAAGTCATCTGAAATCCATAGATTTGGGCATTGATTTCATTGATTTCAATAGACTGATTTCCTTATATGAACAGTAACTCAGTAAAATCTTTGAAATTGATGCATATTGCATTCATATTTTTCTTCAGTATAATATTAATTGTGTAAATACTCCTCTAAGAAAACCAATGGTCCAAACCTCATGCCTCGATCATAATCCATTCAAAAGTTGTTGTAGGATGGCCAAAATTAGGGTGACTAAGTCAATGGAGGCCGGGGGGATGGCCAAAATTAGGGTGACTAAGTCAATGGAGTCCGGGGGGATGGCCAAAATTAGGGTGACTAAGTCAATGGAGGCCGGGGGGATGGCCAAAATTAGGGTGACTAAGTCAATGGAGGCCTGGGGGATGGCCAAAATTAGGGTGACTAAGTCAATGGAGGCCGGGGGGATGGCCAAAATTAGGGTGACTAAGTCAATGGAGGCCGGGGGGATGGCCAAAATTAGGGTGACTAAGTCAATGGAGGCCGGGGGGATGGCCAAAATTAGGGTGACTAAGTCAATGGAGGCCAAAAATCAGAAAAAATGCATTCCGTCAGCTAGGCTGGATGTTGTGCGAGAATTAAGGCAAACTGACAGGCTTTCTTCTTGAATCCGGAGGACATGAAACAATATAGAGGTAAGATAGATATAGATGTTGAGACATGACATGTAGTATTTTCTTATTTTAGTATACGCTTTTCATATTAATGCAAAAATCCTGTCCTTTATCGAAGATTTCTTACAAAAGCAAGCATATCTCTGAAATGTCAACGGAGCACTGAGCGTATACCAAGCTTTTTCTTTTCAAAGCATTTTACATTTAATCCAGCTTGTGTCATGCTAATTTTGCTTTTTGTGACACGCGGAAACAACTTTGAAGACGAGGACCACAAAAAGTAAAATCCTCAAAAGCGATGAGAAATCAGCACCACTATGTCAACAGAGTTAGGTGCTTATTATCGTATTAGGTAACAAAATCTGACTTTTGGGCTATAATGTTAATGATATGAAAGCAAAAGTCCCCACGATTCAGAACATGAATAATCATATTTGTATTGGTAAAATGTATTTAATAACATAAGGAAGTGAAATTTCATCACCAAAGAGTGTTTTTTTTCACCCACTTCTGGGCAGAGTGGTTGGCCACCCTACATATTTTCACCCACCTCTGGGCAGAGTGGTTGGACACCCTACATATTTTCACCCACTTCTGGGCAGAGTGGTTGGCCACCCTACATATTTTCACCCACCTCTGGGCAGAGTGGTTGGACACCCTACATATTTTCACCCACCTCTGGGCAGAGTGGTTGGACATCCTACATATTTTCACCCACTTCTGGGCAGAGTGGTTGGACCCTACATATTTTCACCCACTTCTGGGCAGAGTGGTTGGACACCCTACATATTTTCACCCACTTCTGGGCAGAGTGGTTGGACACCCTACATATTTTCACCTCTGGGCAGAGTGGTTGGACACCCTACATATTTTCACCTCTGGGCAGAGTGGTTGGACACCCTACATATTTTCACCCACTTCTGGGCAGAGTGGTTGGACACCCTACATATTTTCACCCACTTCTGGGCAGAGTGGTTGGACACCCTACATATTTTGTGAAAAGACCAAGGACACTATCTTGTTTTACTTCTCTTTTAGTTCTTGTGTCCTAATTTCCTGTATCTTTGCTTTTTACCTGGACAATAACACCATTAACTTAAACCACTCCACTCTCTCTCACCTGATCCTAAAACCTGTTCACCTTGAGTAAGAAACACCGCACACACAAGAATATCCAATTTGAGGAGTATACACAAAAGCTAAAAAAAAAAAAACTGTGTGGAAAAAGAGACAAAGGTTATAAGGCAAGTTTGCATACTCCCATAATACAGTAACAGTACAATACTGGCATTTCATCATCGATTCGGGACCCATCCATCCCGCTGAGCCACAGCCAATAGTCCTCATAATAAAGTAGGGCTGCGTTCCAAATCAAATTTTATTGGCACCCTATTCACTTTCTAGTGCACTACTTTTGACCAGGACCCATAGGGCTCTGGTCAAAAGTAGTGCACTAAATAAGTAAATCCCAAAGCTTTCAGTCCATCCATCCCTTCTCACGTGAACAAATGAGAATCGTCGTCCGACTCCAAAACACAGCTTGGACAGTCTCTCTCTCTAATAATGTGTTGGACAGTCTCTCTCTCTAATAATGTGTTGGACAGTCTCTCTCTCTAATAATGTGTTGGACAGTCCCTGCAGTCCTTGGTGCTAGTCTCTGTGTGTGTGCACCTTTGCTGGTCTCTGAATCTGCTTCATGTGGCTTTGGTCTTCTGGTTGCAGTGGCCATCTGTGGAGGTGGAGTCCTGGTGGGAGAGGACGGGAGCCTCCTTCAGGCGCAGGTGTCGGGGCTTGACTGGCAGTGCTACCGCCAGGAGAACACAGCCGATGTGGACACTGAAGTACCAGGACCTGGGGACAGAGGTGAGAGACGATGATTTAGGGATCAATATCAGAATCTGAAAACCTTATTGCCAAGCAACAAGTGTTGCTAGGAACTTCTCTTGGTGTTGTACACATTTTTCAGCAACAACCAGGCACACAAGTTCATTCAACTTCTCAGAAAAATAACAAAAAGTCACTGTATAAGTAGAATCATAGGTTCAGACAAAAACACAATTCTTCTTGCACTTCCATCCAAGGTAACAAACTATGAATGCTTTTTTTTTTTTACTTGAGTGAGGTAAAGTATTGTTCTCTGTATATGTCCCAAATGGCATGCTATTCCCTATATAGTGCACTACTTTTGACCAGAGACATATGGGCCATGGTCAAAAGTAGTGCACCATAAAGGAAATGGGATGCCATTTGGGATGCAGACATAGTTTCTGGCCACTCACCTGTAGAACTTCATAGAGGGCCCGACAGACAGCAGCACAAAAGGCACCACAGTGTAACAAATGGCAATCTGGGTGCCAGCCCACGTGATCCCATCATACAGTAGCTTGTGTGAAGGCGAGCCCAGGAAGTATGGCCTCACGTTGTGTCTCATCTGGAGAAAAAAGAAAGAACCAAAGCAATGAATTCAGAGTAAAAAAAGAAGTGAAAAAATGAACATCCAAGTTTACAACAAACAGCCCTTGTAAATCTAAAATATGTTGCACTGCCCTTAACTCTCTCCCAAATGGTGTCCCAAATGGCACCCTATTCCCTATATAGTGCATGGGCCCTGGTCAAAAGTAATGCACTAGGGAATAGCGTGCCATTTGGGACGCATATTAAGAGTCAAGTAATGCATTTCCAATGGAACTTTCTCTCCCAGCAGCTCATCCACCAGCAGTCGTCTGCCTCAGTGAGTCCCAAAGTGTCTCAGGTGACGCTCCATTAGCCAGAGTCCTGCCCGGTCTCCTCTCCATCCGTCTGTCTGGCTGGCCTGTTATCTGTGCAGTCCAGCTGGACTCAGGTTGCATCCCAAATTGAACCCTATTCCCTATATAGTACACTACTGTTGACCAGAACCCATAGGGTACCCATAGGGCTCTAGTCAAAAGTTGTGCACTATATAGGGAATAGGGTGCCATTTGGGACTCAGCCTCTAATAAATATGCTTTATTCAGGCCAGACCTTCAGAGGACAGTGAGTCTCTATGGCAGCCTAACTATGACTGATTCTCTTAACACTAATGATGCAGAAATAAAGTACATCAGGATGAACATGACCCGAACACTTTGTTTCATCTGTGATGGGAACATCAGGATATCTGTTGTTATGGCAATAGCAGAAATCGTTGATATTCAGAAAATATGTTATTGATTTTTAGTGGGTACGGTGCATGACATTTTATCTACGCCTATGAAAAGTTTAGGGCTTAGTGCATCTAGACAGAGATGGAAAATTGTGGGGAGAGGTCTGTGTCAGTGTGTTTTAGGAGATCTCACTCTCTCTCAGAGAGATACAGTACTCACGGCACGTGCAGCCAGTGTGACCACGATGCCAGTGAGGAAGGTGAGGTAGTATCCAGGGTAGGCTCCGTGCCACATGGCTGACAGAATGAAGGTAGCCGCTGTGGGGTTGTAGGGACAGCGCTCGTAACACACCCTGCGCACACACACAACCAGCCAGTCAAACACAACAGCACAGCAAGACCTCATAATAACCTCTCACTGATAAATCCACTCAAATTTCCTTGTGTGCAGACTACAGAGAGCACAAAACATTAAGAACACCTGCTCATTCCATGACATAGACTGACCAGGTGAATCCAGGTGAAAGCTATGATCCCTTATTGATGTGACTTGTTAAATCCACTTCAATCAGTGTAGATGAAGGGGAGGAGACAGGTTAGAGAAGGATTTTTAAGCCTTCAGACAATTGAGACATGGATTGTGTATGTGTGTCATTGAGGGTCAATGGCAAAACAAAAGATTGAAGTGCCTTTGAACGGGGTACAGTTTCCTGTGTGTATCAAAATGATCCACCACTCAAAGGACATCCAGCCAGCTTGACACAACTGTGGGAAGCATTGGAGTCAACATGGGCCACCATCCCTTGGAATGCTGTCAACACTTTGTAGAGTCCTTGGCCTGATGAATTGAGGCTGTTCTGAGGGCATTAGGGGGTGCAGCTTAATATTAGGAAGGTGTTCCTAATGTTTGGTATACTCAGTAAGATAAAGCAGACTGTTAGTGCTAACTGACTCCACTAGGTGGCAGACTTTTACAGACAGATAAGACCTCAGAGCACTGGTTATAGGCGTATCCACAAATGATTTAGAGCCTGAAACCTATACTGTAATTACAATGCATTTAAATAGTATGTACAATGTGTCAGAAAACTAATGTTAATAATTACAGAAAGAATTATGACCAAGTCTCTTTGTCTTTACCAATTACAGACTAAGCCTGGTTTCTGTACCTTTTGAGCCAATGTGCCGTCTGTATATTCCAATTGTCAAGGAACATCTTGAAGCTGGTGGCAAACTGGAACCAAGGAGAGGAGGACAACATCAGTATACATACATTAACTGTAGATTGTTATAGAAAGAGTTGTGGAAAACATACTGAGACATGAGTGAAGACTACTAATGTTTCAACATTTCACCTCAATATCCATTATCCTCAGATTGGAGATGAGATCCCAACGTGGTGAGCCGTCACTGTTGTATCCATTGAATCCAAATCCTGCTGCATTGTTGATGGCATCAGCTGTTCAGAATTCAAACACATGCTTTCAGAAAAACCATTTCCAGGCAGGCATTCAGTCAAAGGCGAATTGTCAACAAGCGCATCGCAAGTGACTTTTACAGGTAATTTACATTTGAGCGGACATCTGCACGGTTTATCATGAACGTGCTTTCCGCAAACGTCAGGGAAATTGCCTTTATATGGCGCATTCTCAGTATTATCGTGCACAGCTCTGACGCCTGTTTGACTGAGTCCCGGTCTGTTTCATGTCCCAACACTGTACATCCACAAGGTCCACCATTCCTTAGTGATGATAATATCATTAATTACATTATCATTCTAATAACAGCATATTATCACAGTGAAGGACAATACAGGAGCTATACAGGCCGTGCAGTCGTGCTCTCTGTGTGTGTGTGTGTGTGTGTGTGTGTGAGTGTGTGTGTAGAGAAGGTTTAATTGAGTCCCACCTCTACCTGCTTGTTATCACCATACTCTCTACGACGCACACCTTGCTGCAAACAATCACACACACACACAATCACACACACACTTTGCTGCAAACAATCACACACAAACACAGTCGGACTGATCTCACCCCCTTACAAAGCTCATCTGTTCTCAGTTTGTAAGGGGTTACTTGTCAACATGGAATAACGGACATTATTGCAGCTAAGAATTGGTTTCAGGGTCAATCAATGAATACAGGCCTAAAGAGATTTACTATTGAAAACTGACAACGGCTACATCCATATTCTCCTCCCTTCTCCCTTTATACTCGGTCATGGATTTGAAAGCGTTGGATGGTTTAAGCTTTGGCGGAAGGGAGTTTCAACCATTGTTAATGACGATGACTGTGTAAGTGCACCCTTCAAAAAAACAGGGGTTGAGAATCAGCCAACGGGAACAGAGAGGAGACCCACCCAGCGTCCAGACGAAGTAGTACTTGGGCCTGGTGGTCAGCATGGACAGGTAGAGGTAGACCACCTGGGCGTAGAAGGGCGTGGTGGCGATGAAGTCGTCGTCGATGTTCCGTTCCACAGGGAACACTTTACAGACCGAGAGGAAAACCATGAGGGAGAAGAAACAGGTGGCCAGTTTACGGACCACTTCAATCTGAAGAAGAGGAAGGGGGGGACATCAGCCAATAAAAACACTCTGTCCCACATAGAACCCTATTCCCTATATAGTTCACTACCTTTGACCAGGGCCCATGGTCAAAAATAGTGCACTATAAAGGGAACAGGGTGCCACTTAGGAAGCAGCCTCAGCAAAGACACACATCTGCTTTGCATAATTGAGAGCTTCACGAGGAAGTCAAAAGACAGCCATGTTGCTGTTCATTCAGTGAACAATGAATAGTGTCTAGGGAATACTGTGCATTTACTACACAGAAATGCTTTACTGTCTTAGAAAGTTCCAGACAATCATTGAGAGTAACGTGGCATGAAAATGCTGCCGATTTGGTAACTTTCCAAAAATCATTGTGGCATTTGAGACCAGTGCTTACGTTTGGGGAGGGGTCAGTCTGTTTGTGTCTGCCGTTGGTCTTCCCATTGGTCTGGTGGTCTTTACTGCGACGGCAGGGCGTGCCCTCGATGAAGGCGATGTAATCGTTGTAGGAGGAGGTGGGGCCAGCCAGTATTCCCATAAAGTTACAGTTATAGCTGAAGTACTCCAGCAGACTGGGCATCCTCCTGCAGGGGAGGTGGAGGAGACACACAGACCATCACAACACAGTGACAATAAGGGCTGTGGCACACAGACCATCACAACAGTTACAGTAAGGGCTGTAACACACAGACCATCACAACAGTTACAGTAAGGGCTATAACACACAGACCATCACAACAGTTACAGTAAGGGCTATAACACACAGACCATCACAGCAGTTACAGTAAGGGCTGTAACACACAGACCATCACAACAGTGACAGTAAGGGCTGTGACACACAGACCATCACAACACAGTGACAGTAAGGGCTGTGGCACACAGACCATCACAACACAGTGACAGTAAGGGCTATAACACACAGACCATCACAACACAGTGACATTAAGGGCTATAACACACAGACCATCACAACACAGTTACAGTAAGGGCTGTGACACACAGACCATCACAACACAGTGACAGTAAGGGCTGTGACACACAGACCATCACAACAGTGACAGTAAGGGCTGTAACACACAGACCATCACAACAGTTACAGTAAGGGCTGTGGCACACAGACCATCACAACAGTTACAGTAAGGGCTATAACACACAGACCATCACAGCAGTTACAGTAAGGGCTGTAACACACAGACCATCACAACAGTGACAGTAAGGGCTGTGACACACAGACCATCACAACACAGTGACAGTAAGGGCTGTGGCACACAGACCATCACAACACAGTGACAGTAAGGGCTATAACACACAGACCATCACAACACAGTGACAGTAAGGGCTATAACACACAGACCATCACAACACAGTTACAGTAAGGGCTGTGACACACAGACCATCACAACACAGTGACAGTAAGGGCTGTGACACACAGACCATCACAACAGTTACAGTAAGGGCTGTAACACACAGACCATCACAACAGTTACAGTAAGGGCTATAACTCACAGACCATCACAACACAGTGACAGTAAGGGCTGTGACACACAGACCATCACAACAGTTACAGTAAGGGCTGTGACATACAGACCATCACAACACAGTGACAGTAAGGGCTGTAACACACAGACCATCACAACAGTTACAGTAAGGGCTGTGACATACAGACCATCACAACAGTTACAGTAAGGGCTGTGACATACAGACCATCACAACACAGTGACAGTAAGGGCTATAACACACAGACCATCACAACACAGTGACAGTAAGGGCTGTAACACACAGACCATCACAACACAGTGACAGTAAGGGCTGTAACACACAGACCATCACAACACAGTTACAGTAAGGGCTGTGACACACAGACCATCACAACACAGTGACAGTAAGGGCTGTGGCACACAGACCATCACAACACAGTGACAGTAAGGGCTATAACACACAGACCATCACAACACAGTGACAGTAAGGGCTATAACACACAGACCATCACAACACAGTGACAGTAAGGGCTATAACACACAGACCATCACAACAGTTACAGTAAGGGCTATAACACACAGACCATCACAACACAGTGACAGTAAGGGCTGTGACACACAGACCATCACAACAGTTACAGTAAGGGCTGTGACATACAGACCATCACAACACAGTTACAGTAAGGGCTGTAACACACAGACCATCACAACACAGTGACAGTAAGGGCTGTGACACACAGACCATCACAACAGTGACAGTAAGGGCTGTAACACACAGACCATCACAACAGTTACAGTAAGGGCTATAACACACAGACCATCACAACAGTTACAGTAAGGGCTATAACACACAGACCATCACAGCAGTTACAGTAAGGGCTGTAACACACAGACCATCACAACAGTGACAGTAAGGGCTGTGACACACAGACCATCACAACACAGTGACAGTAAGGGCTGTAACACACAGACCATCACAACACAGTGACAGTAAGGGCTGTAACACACAGACCATCACAACACAGTTACAGTAAGGGCTGTGACACACAGACCATCACAACACAGTGACAGTAAGGGCTGTGGCACACAGACCATCACAACACAGTGACAGTAAGGGCTATAACACACAGACCATCACAACACAGTGACAGTAAGGGCTATAACACACAGACCATCACAACACAGTGACAGTAAGGGCTATAACACACAGACCATCACAACACAGTTACAGTAAGGGATGTGACACACAGCCCATCACAACACAGTGACAGTAAGGGCTGTGACACACAGACCATCACAACAGTTACAGTAAGGGCTGTAACACACAGACCATCACAACAGTTACAGTAAGGGCTATAACACACAGACCATCACAACAGTTACAGTAAGGGCTATAACACACAGACCATCACAGCAGTTACAGTAAGGGCTGTAACACACAGACCATCACAACAGTGACAGTAAGGGCTGTGACACACAGACCATCACAACACAGTGACAGTAAGGGCTGTGGCACACAGACCATCACAACACAGTGACAGTAAGGGCTATAACACACAGACCATCACAACACAGTGACATTAAGGGCTATAACACACAGACCATCACAACACAGTTACAGTAAGGGCTGTGACACACAGACCATCACAACACAGTGACAGTAAGGGCTGTGACACACAGACCATCACAACAGTGACAGTAAGGGCTGTAACACACAGACCATCACAACAGTTACAGTAAGGGCTGTGGCACACAGACCATCACAACAGTTACAGTAAGGGCTATAACACACAGACCATCACAGCAGTTACAGTAAGGGCTGTAACACACAGACCATCACAACAGTGACAGTAAGGGCTGTGACACACAGACCATCACAACACAGTGACAGTAAGGGCTGTGGCACACAGACCATCACAACACAGTGACAGTAAGGGCTGTAACACACAGACCATCACAACAGTTACAGTAAGGGCTATAACACACAGACCATCACAACAGTTACAGTAAGGGCTATAACACACAGACCATCACAGCAGTTACAGTAAGGGCTGTAACACACAGACCATCACAACAGTGACAGTAAGGGCTGTGACACACAGACCATCACAACACAGTGACAGTAAGGGCTGTAACACACAGACCATCACAACACAGTGACAGTAAGGGCTGTAACACACAGACCATCACAACACAGTTACAGTAAGGGCTGTGACACACAGACCATCACAACACAGTGACAGTAAGGGCTGTGGCACACAGACCATCACAACACAGTGACAGTAAGGGCTATAACACACAGACCATCACAACACAGTGACAGTAAGGGCTATAACACACAGACCATCACAACACAGTTACAGTAAGGGATGTGACACACAGACCATCACAACACAGTGACAGTAAGGGCTGTGACACACAGACCATCACAACAGTTACAGTAAGGGCTGTAACACACAGACCATCACAACAGTTACAGTAAGGGCTATAACTCACAGACCATCACAACACAGTGACAGTAAGGGCTGTGACACACAGACCATCACAACAGTTACAGTAAGGGCTGTGACATACAGACCATCACAACACAGTGACAGTAAGGGCTGTGGCACACAGACCATCACAACACAGTGACAGTAAGGGCTATAACACACAGACCATCACAACACAGTGACAGTAAGGGCTGTAACACACAGACCATCACAACACAGTTACAGTAAGGGCTGTGACACACAGACCATCACAACACAGTGACAGTAAGGGCTGTGACACACAGACCATCACAACACAGTGACAGTAAGGGCTGTAACACACAGACCATCACAACACAGTTACAGTAAGGGCTGTGACATACAGACCATCACAACAGTTACAGTAAGGGCTGTGACATACAGACCATCACAACACAGTGACAGTAAGGGCTATAACACACAGACCATCACAACACAGTGACAGTAAGGGCTGTAACACACAGACCATCACAACACAGTGACAGTAAGGGCTGTAACACACAGACCATCACAACACAGTTACAGTAAGGGCTGTGACACACAGACCATCACAACACAGTGACAGTAAGGGCTGTGGCACACAGACCATCACAACACAGTGACAGTAAGGGCTATAACACACAGACCATCACAACACAGTGACAGTAAGGGCTATAACACACAGACCATCACAACACAGTGACAGTAAGGGCTATAACACAAAGACCATCACAACACAGTTACAGTAAGGGATGTGACACACAGACCATCACAACACAGTGACAGTAAGGGCTGTGACACACAGACCATCACAACAGTTACAGTAAGGGCTGTAACACACAGACCATCACAACAGTTACAGTAAGGGCTATAACTCACAGACCATCACAACACAGTGACAGTAAGGGCTGTGACACACAGACCATCACAACAGTTACAGTAAGGGCTGTGACACACAGACCATCACAACACAGTGACAGTAAGGGCTGTGGCACACAGACCATCACAACACAGTGACAGTAAGGGCTATAACACACAGACCATCACAACACAGTGACAGTAAGGGCTATAACACACAGACCATCACAACACAGTGACAGTAAGGGCTATAACACACAGACCATCACAACAGTTACAGTAAGGGCTATAACACACAGACCATCACAACACAGTGACAGTAAGGGCTGTGACACACAGACCATCACAACAGTTACAGTAAGGGCTGTGACATACAGACCATCACAACACAGTTACAGTAAGGGCTGTAACACACAGACCATCACAACACAGTGACAGTAAGGGCTGTGACACACAGACCATCACAACACAGTGACAGTAAGGGCTGTAACACACAGACCATCACAACACAGTGACAGTAAGGGCTGTGACATACAGACCATCACAACACAGTGACAGTAAGGGCTGTGACAAAGAAACGGTCTCTCACAGACAATCACAACAGTCTCGACAGTAATTACAGTGACAGTACAGACTGTGATACATGCATAGTTAGAATCCCCAAAGCATATCTCCCCTCTCTCCAGAGAAACAACAACACACTGAACAAAAGTATAAATGGACAAAGTTTTGGTCCCATGTTTCATGAGCTGATATAAAATATTCATTTTTTTTTCCATACAAACAAAAAGCATATTTCTCCCAAATGTTGTGCACACCATGGCTATGGGGCTAGTCGGCATCTGGTGTGACCACTATTTGCCTCATGCAGCGCGACATATCTCCTTCGTATAGCGTTGATCAGGTTGTTGATTGTGGCCTGTGGAATGCTGTCCCAACCCTAACAAACCATTCAGTGACCACTCGTGCCCTGTGGAAGGGGGTATTGTCATCCCCCAGACTAGAGAGCCAATTATACCGTCCTCACAGGCTCATACAGGAAGCGGCAATTTACTCTACTCAAAATAACTAAAACATACCTGTAAAACATACCTTATAGCCAGGACCTTCTGATTTGGGGTCAGCTGCTCCTCTTTCCGGCACATTCCTGTTGGGGGAGGGAGGTAAAGAAGAACACATATGTAAATGCTTGCTTTTGATCAGGGGGGTTTGGTTTCAAAGTTCATTCAAAGATACTGACTTTGCAATGGAATGGAATGAAAACAACGTGTCATAACAGTCTACAGTACATGGTTTACAAGGGTGAGGCCACCATTCCCTGCCTTAGTCCCAGAGAGAGGCAGTGGTCTGAGAACTCAGTCGTGTCTTGTCCTCTCCTGTGACTGTCCTGTGTGGGTAATGATATCCATTACATCCCTGTGGTCTCTCTTTCTCACTCTCTGCAGGTCCCGGCTGATCTATGGGCTAATTAAAGGACGATAAATTGACTTCCAGGAAGTGCGCGTCCCTGTTGTCTCACCAACCCCGCCTCCACGCCGCAGCGCTTTGTCTTGTCCCGCACACCGGGGACGAGGCGAACGGAGTGAAACAGGCTGAATAATTCTGTGTTGTTTATGGCGGCCATTATGCTGATAACAAGATTAGCACAGCTAATCAGCTCACATTACAGCCTAATGCCTGCTGGGGACTGGAGGAGAGGAGAGGTGCCAACACCAATACTGGGCGGCACCAACGCCCCAAATCTGGCTCCATTAACAGGCTCAATAACGAACAACACAGTAGGGCATAACTCAGCCTCCCTAAACAATGAGAACGGGGTCAGGGTGTTAATGACTGTTTGGTTTTGTTTGACACAAGGACAGACTACAAGACTACGTGAGTGACTGCTAAAGAAGGTCAGAAAGAACACATTCCACAATGCTTTTACACATTCACTCTCCTCTTCTGATCCTAAACAAACGAGGACAATTCCATTCCCAAACACGAGGTCATTTCATCCACCTTTAGTTTGGATCTCAAACAGACCTTTCTGTGTTGTTAGATCGAACAGGTACCAAGGGAAGTCTCAAACACAGGCCAAGGGAACACAGTAAAACACTGGCCAATCAGGATGTCCCATACAGGGAACGCAGTAAAACACAGGCCAACCACAATGTCCCATACAGGGAACACAGTAAAACACTGGCCAATCAGGATGTCCCATAACACTTGCTAGTTGGCAAGACAGCACAAACAGATCTGGGATCAGGCTAGATGTCCCTAGCAACTGTCACAGGCCTTCACCTAGGTGAATGGAGCGGGCGGGCGGGCGGGCGGGCGGACGGACGGACGGACGGACGGACGGACGGACGGACGGACGGCGGACGGACGGACGGACGGACGGACGGACGGACGGACGGACGGACGGACGGACGGACGGACGGACGGACGGACGGACGGACGGACGGACGGACGGACGGACGGACGGACGGACGGACGGACGGACGGACGGACGGACGGACGGACGGACGGACGGACGGACGGACGGACGGACGGACGGACGGACGGACGGACGGACGGACAGACAGACAGACAGACAGACAGACAGACAGACAGACAGACAGACAGACAGACAGACAGACAGACAGACAGACAGACAGACAGACAGACAGACAGACAGACAGACAGACAGACAGACAGACAGACAGACAGACAGACAGACAGACAGACAGACAGACAGACAGACAGACAGACAGACAGACAGACAGACAGACAGACAGACAGACAGACAGACAGACAGACAGACAGACAGACAGACAGACAGACAGACAGACAGACAGACAGACAGACAGACAGACAGACAGACAGACAGACAGACAGACAGACAGACAGACAGACAGACAGACAGACAGACAGACAGACAGACAGACAGACAGACAGACAGACAGACAGACAATCCCTCCATCAGTGCTCAGACTGTCCGCAGTAGGCTGAGAGAGACTGGACTTAGGGCTTGTATGCCTGTTGTAAGGCAGGTGCTCACCAGACATCACCGGCAACAACGTCGCCTATGGGCACAAACCCACCATCGCTGGACCAGACAGGACTGGCAAAAAGTGCTCTTCACTGACAAGTCGCGTTTTTGTCTCACCGGGGTGATGGTCGGATTCGCGTTTATCGTTGAGAAAATGAGCGTTACACCGAATGCTGTACTCTGGAGCGGGATCGATTTGGAGGTGGAGGGTCCATCATGGTCTGGGGCGGTGTGTCATAGCATCAATGGACTGAGCTTGTTGTCATTGCAGGCAATCTCAATGCTGTGCGTTACAGGGAAGACATCCTCCTCCCTCATGTGGTACCCTTCCTGCAGGCCCATCCTGACATGACCCTCTAGCATGATAATGCCACCAGCCATACTGCTCGTTCTGTTCGTGATTTCTTGCAAGACAGGAATGTCAGTGTTCTGCCATGGCCAGCGAAGAGCCCGGATCTCAATCCCATTGAGCACGTCTGGGACCTGTTGGATCGGCGGGTGAGGCCTAGGGCCATTCCCCACAGAAATGTCTGGGAACTTGCAGGTGCCTTGGTGGAAGAGTGGGGTAACATCTCACAGCAATAACTGGCAAATCTGGTGCAGTCCATGAGGAGGAAATGCACTGCAGTACTTAATGCAGCTGGTGGCCACACCAGATACTGACTGTTACTTTTGATTTAAAGCCCCCCTTTGTTCAGGGACACATTATTAAATTTCTGTTAGTCACATGTCTGTGGAACTTGTTCAGTTTATGTCTCAGTTGTTAAATCTTATGTTGATACAAATATTTACACATGTTAAGTTTGCTGAAAATAAATGCAGTTGACAGTGAGGGTCGTTTCTTTTTTTGCTGAGTTTACATACATACTGTACATAGATACAGGTAACTGCCAAAATAATGCAAACACTTGAGTAAATTAGGGATTCAAAGTACATTAAAAGCAGGTGCTTCCACATAGATGTTGTTCCTGAGATAATTAAGCAATTCACTTCCCAGCTTAGTGTCATGTATAAAAATGCTGAGAAGGCCATTATTTTGGCTATTATTTTTTCTACCATGGCTCTGCTCCAATAGGATGACAATATCTCCATCCACAGGGAACGAGTGATCACTGAATGGTTTAATGAGCATGAAAACAATGTAAACCATGTGCCATGGTCGTCTCAGTCACCATATCTCCCTCAACCCAATTGAACACTTATGGAAGACTGGAGCAGTGCCTGTGATGGCGTTTTCCACCACCATCAACAAAACACTCAATTATGGAATTTGTCATGGAATAATGGTTTCGAATCCCTCCGATAGAGTTCCAGACACTTGTAGAATCTATGCCATTGATGCTGTTCTGGCTCATGGTGGCCCAATGTCCTATTAAGACAATTTATGTTGGTGTTTCTTTCATTTTGGCAGTTACTTGTAGATATGAGAATGTAGCGCAGGGTTCAAGAATAATAGGTGTAATGCAATGTAACGTAGGAGGAGAATGGGGAAAAAGGCGGGAGGGAGAGAGAGGCACCACAGGGGATCCAACAGGATCAAGAAATGCAGCTTGGAGCATCATGTGACACGTCAGACCAGTGGTTCCCAACTCCAGTCCTCCAGTTTTCCCCACACCGGATGCAACTTGTCAACAAATCATCAAGTCCTCAATGAGTTGAATCAGCTGTGTTTGTCCGAGGCTACAAGGAAAAGGTTGTTGGGGTCTACTGGAGGACTCGAGGTGGGAAACACTGTTCCAGAGCAAGTCACCGTGTGACAATACAACCTTGTGATCCAACTCCTCCACATCTCTATGGAGAAATAGAGATGGTATGTGAGATACTCCAGCCATGTGGGCATTGTGATGTGAGGAATATCCCATGTTACTAAAGTTTCCTTCCTTTTCATCCATCTGACTTCAGAGGAAGAGACATGTGACTAATCCAAAAATAGAAATGCAACATGTAAAGTGTTGGTCCCATGTTTCAAGAGCTGAAATAAAAGATCCCAGAAATGTCCCATACAAACAAAAAGCTTATTTCTCTCACATTTTGTGCACAAATTTGTTTACATCCCTGTTAGTGAGCATTTCTCCTTTGTCAAGATAATCCATCCACCTGAAAGGTGTGGCAAATCAAGAAGCTGATTAAACAGCATGATCATTACACAGGTGCACCTTATGCCGGGGACAAAAGGCCACTCTAAAATATGCAGTTTTGTCACACGTTAATTTCTCTACCATAAGCTGCCTCCAACGTTGTTTTTAATCATTTGGCAGTATGTCCAAACGGCCTCACAACCACAGACCAAGTGTATGGCGACATGTGAGCGAGCGGTTTGCTGATGTCAACGTTGTGAACAGAGTGCTCCATGGTGGTGGTGGGGTTATGGTATAAGCTATGGACAACTAACACCATTAACTTTATCCACAGGAGGTTCATGGCACCATATTTGGGGAGGACAGACTCGTGGTAATAGCTGGAGCAGAATAGTATCAAATACATCAACCACATGCTGTCCATGTGTTTGATGTCATTCTGTTTGATCCGTTACAGGACATTATTATTAGCTGTCCTCCCCTCAGCAGCACCATATTATCAATGGCAATTTGAATGCACAGAGATAACAATATGAGATCCTGAGGCCCATTGTCATGCCATTCATCAGCCACAATCACCTCGTTTCAGCATGATAATGTTGAAAGGATCTATACACAATTCCTGGAAGCTGAAAATGTCCCAGTTCACCAGACGTCACCCATTAAGCACGTTTGGAATGCTCTGGATTGATATGTACAACAGAAAATTCCAGTTCCCGCCAATATGCAGCAACTTCGCACAGCCATTGAAGAGGAGTGGGACAACATTCCACAAGCCACAATCAACAGGCTGATCATCTCTATGCGAAGGAGATGTGTCGCACTGCATGGGGTAGGGGGTAGTCACACCAGATACTGACTGGTTTTCTGATCCACGCCCCTACTTAATATTTTTTTAAAGATTTCTGTGACCAACAGATGCATGGCTGTATTCCCAGTCATGTGAAATCCATTGATTAGGGCCTAATACATTTTTGCATGTTGCAGTTATATTTTTGTTGGGTATATATACACTCTGTGTCTGGTTTGAAGAAAATAAGCTTCTTACCATCATGTATTTCAAACGCCAAACTGGTGATCTTCTGTGTTATCACCATCATAGGCCTAAGAGAGAGAGAGAGAAAGAGAGAGAGATGGAAATAGAAAAATATGGAGAGAAAAAGAGAGGAGAGAGAGAGGGGGAGGGGAGAGAGAGAGAAGTATGAAAGAGAGAGCAGTATGAAAGAGAGAGAGAGAGAAGTATGAAAGAGAGAGAGAGAAGTATGAAAGAAGGAGAGAGAAGTATGAAAGAAGGAGAGAGAGCGAGGGAGGGGGAGAGAGAGAGAGAGAGAGAGAGAGGGAGGGGGAGAGAGAGCAAGGGAGGGGGAGAGAGAGAGCGAGGGAGAGAGAGCGAGAGGGAGAGAGAGAGAGGGGGAGAGAGGGAGAGAAGTATGAGAGAGAGAGAGAGAGAGAGAGAGAGAGAGAGAGAGAGAGAGAGAGAGAGAAGTATGAAAGAGCGAGAGAGAGCGAGGGAGGGGGAGAGAGAGAGCAGTATGAAAGAGAGAGAAGGGGGAAAGGGAATTAGAGAGTTATCATGTAAAAAAATCTATATTTGTTTATAAAGCTGTGCCATATTAATTCAGGCATGGTTTCACACAGTCTTCCAATACAATGTTAAATGAGGACATCAGGGCACTGTATTACCCCACCCAGGCCCTGACCCAAACCCACAGATGGAGAGAAAAAGAGAAGTCTTACCCTGTGAAGTCAGCAGAGTACATGCCATAGTCGAAGACGTACACGCGTGTGATCTGACAGAAGCTGAGATAGCCCAGGGCCACCACCAGACAGTACCTGAGGTAAAATACACAGAGACAAAATTACTATAGTTCACTACAGTAAGCTAGATGAACATCTATGTACACTTCTGTTATTAGTTAGTATTTTATTCGGTACCCATTAGCTGTTGTGAAAGTAGTAGCTACTCTTCCTGGGGTCCACACATAACATGACATTATACAGAACATTCAATACGTACACACAAACTATCTAGGTCAAATAGCGGAGAGGTGGTGCTTTATCTGTTATTTTAAACCAGGTTTGCTGTTTATTTGAACAATATGAGATGGGAGTTCCATACAGTAATGGCTCTATATAATGGCTCTATATAATACTATACGCTTTCTGGAATTTGCTCTGGATTTAGCAGCAAATGGATAGCCTCAATTGGTGTGGTGATGTGGTGATTTGGTGATGTGGGGTTTTGGTGATGTGGTGATTTGGTGGTGTGGTTTTGGTGATGTGGTGATTTGGTGGTGTGGTGATGTGGTGATTTGGTGATGTGGTGATTTGGTGGTGTGGTGATGTGGTGATTTGGTGGAGTGGTGATTTGGGGGTGTGGGGTTTTGGTGATGTGGGGTTTTGGTGATGTGGTGGTGTGGGGTTTTGGTGATGTGGGATATGTTACTGCATTACTGCCAGTGAAAGAGACGGGGGGGAAATAAAAACAGAACACATGATGACAACAGGGATCCGTGTATATCAGTCAAATAATGACCTTCAACTTCCTTGACATGTTTCTCTTTAAGGTGACAAAATCCCATAATCATCCCAGCCAGCCAGCCAGCCAGCCAGCCAGCCAGCCAGCCAGTCAGCCAGCCAGTCTGTCAGCCAGCCAGTCTGTCAGCCAGCCAGTCTGTCAGCCAGTCTGTCAGCCAGTCTGTCAGCCAGCCACACACCTGCTCCTGTTGTCTCATTATTGAGCAGAGCAGGTGATTTGGCGGGGGCTCTGTGTTGATCTGTATGCACTAGCTTAAAGCTTGGTATGTCCTTGGCACATCTTTCTCCATCTTTCTTCCACCCTCTGTCTATCTCACTCTCTCATCCTCATCTACACCTAGCCTACCCTCTTCCATTCTCCCTCCCTTCCTCTGCTCTGAACTCAGTAATGAGGCACAGTGGATATAATGGCCCTGCTACTCCCAGACAGCCTCCCAAAATGGCACCCTATTCCCTATTTAGGGTACTACTTTGACCTGGACCCATAGGGGATGGAAATAGGGAGGTGTTTGGAACAAGGGGGAGGGGGAGGACAATTGAGAGAGGGGAGGGCATTCAGAGCCCTCTGCTCGTTCAGCACCACTGTGAGAACCTGTGACTGGGCTTGTGAGAGTCACACCTGAGGACATGTGAGTCAGTGTGTGACTCGGACACTACTCAGTGAATCACATCAGCCAGACAACTACCACCACCACCACCCCTCTTCAGTGACAAACATCTCTGGTCCAGATCAGCCAGACAGCTACCACCACCACCCCTCTTCAGTGACAGAACATCTCTGGTCCAGATCAGCCAGACAGCTACCACCACCACCAGCCCCCTCCTCCTCCTATAGATTTACCCACTGAGTTCTGCTCCAAGATGATCAAAGTCAAGCGAAACATGTTGGAGTCATATGTGCTTTAGTTTACAGATCAATCTCCTTTCTCAGAGGGGAACTAAGGGAAGGGAAATAGGATTGTCTGTGTCCCAAATGGCACCCTATACCTTATATAGTGCACTGCCTTTGACCAGAACCCAAAGTAGTGCACTACACTATAGGATGCCAATGTGGGATTCAGACAATCTCTTACCCACACAACTGGAGACAAAGAAAGAAAGAAAATAACAGTAGTCTGCTACCCTTTGCCACCCTGTTCAATCCTATTTTACCACTGTAGTATCAATTGAACATCAAAGTAATATATATATAATTTGTTTCCTCTGGGCCTGCAGATGGGGCGTGGGCCTCAAGGAGATCAAAGGGGACATATAAATTAGAAGACATTATTAAAGTGATCATGAAGCCAGAGAAAAACTAAAAATGGCCACCAACAGGTGGTAAGCAACAGGACGGAATGATAGCCATGATGGCCAATCATCATTATCACCAGGTCATCTTTCAATCCCTCATCAGGGATGGATCCCAAATGGCATCCAATTCCCTATATAGTACACCATTTTTGACCAGAGCCCTATGTTCAAAAGTAGTGCACTATAAAGGGAATAGGGTGCCATTTGGGATGCAAACCAGGACGATTACGCCAGCGCCTTACAAGTCACTTCGACAGACAGACAGACAGACAGACAAAAACGGATCTTATCACTTATGTGATTATCCTGTCTGGGTTGGCGCCCCCCCCTTGTGCCATGGCGGAGATCTTTGTGGGCTATACTCAGCCTCGTCTCAGGATGGTAAGTTGGTGGTTGAAGATATCCCTCTAGTGGTGTGGGGGCTGTGCTTTGGCAAAGTGGGTGGGGTTATATCCTTCCTGTTTGGCTCTGTCCGGGGGTGTCCTCAGATGGGGCCACAGTGTCTCCTGACCCCTCCTGTCTCAGCCTCCAGTATTTATGCTGCAGTAGTTTATGTGTCGGGGGGCTAGGGTCAGTTTGTTATATCTGGAGTACCTCTCCTGTCCTATTCGGTGTCCTGTGTGAATTTAATTCTCTCTTTCTTTCTCGCTCTCGGACGACCTGAGCCCTAGGACCATGCCTCAGGACTACCTGACATGATGACTCCTTGCTATCCCCAGTCCACCTGGCCGTGCTGCTGCTCCAGTTTAAACTGTTCTGCCTTATTATTATTGGACCATGCTGGTCATTTATGAACATTTGAACATCTTGGCCATGTTCTGTTATAATCTCCACCCGGCACAGCCAGAAGAGGACTGGCCACCCCACATAGCCTGGTTCCTCTCTAGGTTTCTTCCTAGGTTTTGGCCTTTCTAGGGAGTTCTTCCTAGCCACCATGCTTCTACACCTGCATTGCTTGCTGTTTGGGGTTGTAGGCTGGGTTTCTGTACAGCACTTTGAGATATCAGCTGATGTACGAAGGGCTATATAAATACATTTGATTTGATCACTTCATTAGCGACAGGAGCCGCTAGCCAAGACGGCTCAGTTAAGTATTCCAGGACATGCTGCTGTATGTATCTAGTAGTCTGCCTGTGGTCAGCACACCACGGTTAGCTACGACACAGATAATGATAAACTGTGGCGCCAGGCCAACACTCCTGAAGCGCGCGCACACGTACAAAACGCACGCACATACCCATGTATGCACGGCTCTCAAATTGAAGAACTTATGATTATTCCCACTTTTACTGCTCCAGTTACTTTATTAAATTCAGAATAAAAATGTGTTCCAATGATCTCAGCGTGTAACAGATATACATTTGAAAAATAAGAGCGGGCGGCTGCGGTGGTCTGCTGGTACATGCAGGTCGACTCCCGGAGAGTGATTTGTGAGAAGTAAAGAAGTGGCTGATGGGAAACACAGTGTGCGATGTTGGGATGACGTTGCGAGTCACTGTGTGCCTGCCTCTGCTTGGTGTTTTGAACATTATTCATCCGGCAGCAGCCACGGCCACTCTGGAGTCAGTCCTGCATGACATGTGTAGCCAGTCTGCATGACATGTGTAGCCAGTCTGCACGACATGTGTAGCCAGTCTGCACGACATGTGTAGCCAGTCTGCACGACATGTGTAGCCAGTCTGCACGACATGTGTAGCCAGTCTGCACGACATCTGTAGCCAGTCTGCACGACATCTGTAGCCAGTCTGCACGACATGTGTAGCCAGTCTGCACGACATGTGTAGCCAGTCTGCACGACATGTGTAGCCAGTCTGCACGACATGTGTAGCCAGTCTGCACGACATGTGTAGCCAGTCTGCACGACATGTGTAGCCAGTCTGCACGACATGTGTAGCCAGTCTGCACGACATGTGTAGCCAGTCTGCACGACATGTGTAGCCAGTCTGCATGCCATGTGTAGCCAGTCTGCATGACATGTGTAGCCAGTCTGCATGACATGTGTAGCCAGTCTGCATGCCATCTGTAGCCAGTCTGCACATCATAATTCAGACAGACCTTCATAGACTACTCATACCCTAGACAACACACCAGCACAGGCACGAAAACACACAGAAAGACAGACACACTGGACTTACTTGTGCATGTGTTCTACTCCAGTGAGGATCATGATGCCATAGGTGAGCCCACTCTGAACCAGGAAGTGGAGAGCATACCTACATACAGAGAGAGAGGTGATTAACTGTTCATAATCAATCACAGACATAATATTCACTATTTCTCCACCCTCGATGTCTCCCCTTCCCCCCACCTTCGATGTCTCTCCTTCCCCCCACCCTCGATGTCTCTCCTTTCCCCCACCCTCGATGTCTCTCCTTCCCTCCATCCTCCCGTCTCTCTCCTTCCCTCCATCCTCCCGTCTCTCTCCTTCCATCCATCCTCCCGTCTCTCCTTCCCTCCATCCTCCCGTCTCTCCTTCCCTCCATCCTCCCAGTCTCTCTCCTTCCCTCCATCCTCCCGTCTCTCTCCTTCCCTCCATCATCCCGTATCTCTCCTTCCCTCCATCCTCCCAGTCTCTCTCCTTCCCTCCATCCTCCCAGTCTCTCTCCTTCCCTCCATCATCACTGTCGCTCTCCTTCCCTCCATCCTCCCCATCTCACCTTCCCTCCATCCTCCCATCTCTCTCCTTCCCTCCATCCTCCCCGTCTCTCTCCTTCCCTCCATCCTCCCAGTCTCTCTCCTTCCCTCCATCCTCCCTGTCTCTCTCCTTCCCTCCATCCTCCCCGTCTCTCTCCTTCCCTCCATCCTCCCATCTCTCCTTCCCTCCATCCTGCCAGTCTCTCTCCTTCCCTCCATCCTCCCAGTCTCTCTCCTTCCCTCCATCCTCCCAGTCTCTCTCCTTCCCTCCATCCTCCCTGTCGCTCTCCTTCCCTCCATCCTCCCTGTCGCTCTCCTTCCCTCCATCCTCCCCATCTCACCTTCCCTCCATCCTCCCGTCTCTCTCCTTCCCTCCATCCTCCCCGTCTCTCTCCTTCCCTCCATCCTCCCCGTCTCTCTCCTTCCCTCCATCCTCCCAGTCTCTCTCCTTCCCTCCATCCTCCCAGTCTCTCTCCTTCCCTCCATCCTCCCCGTCTCTCTCCTTCCTCCATCCTCCCGTCTCTCTCCTTCCCTCCATCCTCCCCGTCTCTCTCCTTCCTCCATCCTCCCGTCTCTCGCCTTCCCTCCATCCTCCCCGTCTCTCTCCTTCCCTCCATCCTCCCGTCTCTCTCCTTCCCTCCATCCTCCCGTCTCTCTCCTTCCCTCCATCCTCCCGTCTCTCTCCTTCCCTCTATCCTCCCAGTCTCTCTCCTTCCCCCCATCCTCCCAGTCTCTCTCCTTCCCCCCATCCTCCCAGTCTCTCTCCTTCCCCCCATCCTCCCATCTCTCTCCGTTCCCCCCATCCTCCCTGTCCTCTGTGTCATAAACAGTGCCTTCAGAAAGTATTCATCCCCCTTGACTTACTCCACATCTTGTTATGTCACTGCCTGAATTCAAAATGGATGACATTTTTTCCTCACCCATATACACAAAATATCCCATAATTTCAAAGTGAAAACATGTTTTTGGAAATGTTTGCAAATTTATTGAAAATTAAATGCATAAATATCTCATTTACATAACTATTCCAAACCAATAGAATCTTTCTGGGTAAGTCTCTAAGAGCTTTGTACATCTGGATTGTACAATATTTGCACATCATTATTTTTCACAATTCTTCAAGCAGTCAAGTTGGTTATTGATCATTGCTAGAAAGCCATTCTCAAGTTGCCATAGATTTTCAAGATGATTTAAGACAAAACTGTAACTAGGCCACTCAGGAACATTCAATGTCGTCTAGGTAAGCAACTCCAGTGTATATTTGTTCTTGTGTTTTAGGTTATTGTCCTGCTGAAAGGTGAAATTGTCTCCCAGTGTCTGTTGGAAAGCAGACTGAACCAGGTGTTCCTATAGGATTTTGCTGGTGCTTAACACTATTCAGTTTTTATATATATAACTCCCTAGTTCTTGCCGATGACAAGCATAACCATAACATGATGCAGCCACCACCATGCTTGAAAATACAAAGAATGGTACTCAGTGATGAGTTTTGTTGGATTTGCCCCCACGCTTTTTATTCAGCACATAAAGTTAATTTCTTTGTCATTTTTTTCCAGTTTTACTTTAGTGCCTTATTGCAAACAGGATGCATGTTTTGGAATATTTGTATTCTGTACAGTCTTCCTTCTTTTCACTCTGTCATTTAGGTTAGTATTATGGAGTAACTAAAATGTTGTTGATCGATCCTCAGTTCTCTTATCACAGTCATTAAACTCTAACTGTTTTAAAGTCACCATTGGCCTCATGGTGATATCCCTGAGCGGTTTCCTTCCTTTCCGGCAACTGAGTTAGGTCGTATTGATACACCACCAAATGCGGAATTAATAACTTTACCATGCTCAAAGGGATATTCAATGTCTCATTTTTTTTTTACCCATCTACCAACAGGTACCCTTCTTTCTGAGGCATTGGATAACCGCTCTGGTCGTTGTGTGTGAATCTGTGTTTGAAATTCACTACTTGACTGAGGGACCTTACAGATACTTGTGTGTGGGGTACAGAGTTAAAGTAGTCATTCAAAAATCATGTTGAACACTATTAGTGTGAGTCTATGCAACTTATTATGTGACTTGTTAAGCACATTGGTACTCCTGAACTTATTTAGGCTTGCCATAACAAAATAGTTGAATACTTATTGACTCAAGACATTTCAGCTTTTCATTTTTAATTTATTTGCAAAATTTTGGAAAAACATAATTCCACGTTGACATTATGGGGTTGTGTGTGCAGACCAGTGACAAAAAAAAAACTACATTTAATCAATTTTAAATTCAGGCTGTGAAACAACAAAATGTGAAAAAGTAAAGTGGTGTGAATACATTCTGAAGGCTCTGTATGTGCCTGTCAGAGTAATGGGCCAAGATTCATGGGCCCAGTCTGCCTAGAGAGAACCATTTGTCCCTGGCATCAAATGCACATTAGCTTCATTTAACACACATTCACAGACTACACACACACAGATTACACACACAGTCACCGATAACACACACACTCAACAGCATGACTGGGCCACAGTAGCAAAGCCATAGTGGATACACAACACATCATAAGCACATAATTTAGTGCTACAAGTCCTTTACCCAGTCGTTGTTTACATTAAAAACGTTTTGTCTAGTTTTGACCTCATTTGGCCACGTGTGTCATTTTTTGGGCAAAAGGATTGCAATGTTTGCAAGCCATTTTGTGGCAGGGAATAAATATTTTCACAATGTACAGCATGTTACAAACGGCGCCCCATTTAAATGTGGCCGACTCCTTACATGTTGAACAGAGACCTATGGGAATAGGGTGCCTTTTGGGATGCACCCCCTGTAAATATGTGTGTGGGTGTAATAAAATCAGAGAGTTTACTGTGTTACAACTAAACGTTCTGGCACTCAGTCCCTGTCTGGATCCGACGCTATGTCTTATTTAGTGCACTACTTTTGACCATGGTCCATTGAGCTCTGGTCAAAAGAAGTGGACTAAGTAGGGAATAGTGTGCCACTTTGGGGACACAACTCTCATTTGCATCAGGCCTCATCGGTGCATCGACCTGTTCGTCTTATTAAAGCAGATCTGTTAATGAGAGAACTCTTTTAGCAGCGCTAATAAACATTGATTCAGCCCTGAGTGGGGAGCAATGTTTGGTGAAGAGTCCAGCAGCGTATTGGCCTGATAATAAATCTATTGGCGTACCCATACTGGCATGGTATCCCTTGGTACGCCCCCTCCCCATTAATCAGGTTAGAGGGGGGAGAGTCCTATTTTGGTCATTTTACACACACACACACACACACACACTGGCCTACTTTTTGTTTTCAGTCATTTAACTGTACTTGGAGGCAGTTTTTTCATATGCTAGCTTGTAAAATAAATGCTTGCTTAAAATTGTATGAAATGTTTCAGTAACAGTTACCAAGAGGCAGCATGTGAATACTCTAATTGTCCCACTACCTATAATATCCATCCACAGTCCTACTAAGTCATATCCATCCATAGTCCTATTCAGTCAAATCCATTCACAGTCCTTTTCAGTCATATCCATCCACAGTCATTTTCAGTCATATCCATCCACAGTCCTTTTCAGTCATATCCATCCACAGTCCTTTTCAGTCATATCCATCCACAGTCCTATTCAGTCATATCCATCCACAGTCCTATTCAGTCATATCCATCCACAGTCCTATTCAGTCATATCCATCCACAGTCCTATTCAGTCATATCCATCCACAGTCCTATTCAGTCATATCCATCCACAGTCCTATTCAGTCATATCCATCCACAGTCCTATTCAGTCATATCCATCCACAGTCCTATTCAGTCCAATGTCAGCGCGCAAAGCAACAACAATATCCCCCTGTAGGCTACTTAACCTGATAGCATCAGATGTGAACGAACACAACATAACCATCTGGTTGTAGCTCCACAACAAACTCCTGTCTAAGGTTTCACTCAACAAATCTCCCAAACAACCCCTGCTTACAGAAATGACAGTGCGTCAAATGGGGGTATTGTTTTCCCCTCTAATCAACCCGTTTGGCGATCACAGCTTACAGTGCCTTCAGAAAGTTTTCAGACCCCTTAACTTTTTCCATATTTTGTTACATTAACAGCCTTATTCTAAAACGGATAACATCTTTTTTTCCCCTCATCAATCTACACAAACACCCCATAATGACAAAGCAAAAAAACTTTTTTAGAAATGTTTGCCAATTCATAAAAATAAAAAAACTGGGGAAAAAAAGAAATCATAATTACATAAGCATCAGATCCTTTACTCAGTACTTTGTTGGCAGCGATTACAGCATCGAGTCTTCTTGGCACACTTGTATTTGGGGAGTTTCTCCCATTCTTCTCTGCAGAACCTCTCAAACTCTGTCAGGTTGGATGGGGAGCGTCGCTGGACAGCTATTTTCAGGTCTTTCCGGAGATGTTTGCTCGGGTTCAACTCTGGGCTCTGGCTGGGCCACTCAAGGACATTCAGAGACTTGGCTGTGTGACTGAAGCCACTCCTGCGTTGCCTTGGCTGTGTGCTTAGGGTCGTTGTCCTGCTGGAAGGTGAACCTTCGCCCCGGAGGTGTTTGCTACGATTGAGGCCCGAATACAGGAGGTTTCAGATACTTTGACAACAGATTTAACCATCCTGCGGAACGAGACTGTGCCAGCAATCACATTACTCAAAACAGCAACAGCGTCACACACTACAACGATTGCAGCACTGGAGACCTCCGCTACCAATGTCTCTGACTTAACTACATCCCTGGAGGCTGAAGTTAAACGCCTAGCTGTGGATTTGAAAAAGCTGAAGGAGAGCTGTGTGAGTTTAGAGGGATTCTCTCGCCGCAATAACCTTAGACTTGTATCGGTCCCAGAGTCAGCGGAAATGCCTCGCGCCACAGATTTAGTTTCAGGGCTGCTGAAGGATGTTTTTGCCTTAGAAGAAAAGCCCCTGATTGATCGAGCCCACCGGTCGCTGCGCCCAAAGCCCCGGGATGGTGAGAGGCCCCGTGACATAATTCTTCGAGTGCACTTTTTTCATGAGAAGATGGAGATTCTCAAACGAGCCCGCAATACCACTCTGAGCTTTAAAGGATAGAGCTTCTCCATCTACCAGGACTACACCCCCACTGTTTCCAGGCAGCGCGCAGCTTTCAGACAGGCCAAACGACTACTTCGGGACCATCCAGGTGTGAAGTGTGGACTGCGATTCCCGGCCCGTTTATGCCTATCTCATGATGGTAAAGACTACACATTTGAGTCTCCGGATGAGGCTATGGCTCACATTCAATGTCACATCAAGAAGTCTTGAACTTGCTCATAGTTCAGCAACTGTTGCTTGCAAACTGTGGCTAGTAAGTAACCCACCTGTGGTACAATTATGTTTAGATATAACAGGCTAGTCTTGTATAGTTGGGGAGTTGGCGAACCCATTCAGGCTTATTTGATGTGATCTAATGTTTTGATCATCTAGTGCGCTGGCCTTACAAGCATTCAGTCATTTTAATTTAATTGTATTAAGGTTTTACTTAGCCTAGAAACACAGGAGTTGTCTCGTTCACCTATTCAGTTTGTTTACATTGTGTCTCAGTGGTTATTTGTGTCTCAGTGGTTATTTGTTTACTGCATCTGTTTGCATTGACCCAGTAAACAGTAAATGTTTCCCGAGGCTACACGTTTTTGGGGATCTTCACTTCAATTTTAAAGGTTTGAGCGTCAGTTATGCCCAGCAAACGTTCAACGTTGCGCACACGTAGTTTTTTGGTCTTGGTTGTAAGTTGTCTCAGCGTCAACGAGACAATTATTATCATTCGTTTTTTTTTATTGTCTTACTACGATTTCCTTACTTCAAATTAGGTTTTTGGCTGAGAGCCTTTATACATTTGATTTATTTTCTCTCTCAATGCCTGTTATAAGACTGGGAATATAATTATATACATCTACAAGTGGTGCTTTTGTAATTTCGTTTGCACAAGGGATTCACTTTTATTTCTCTCTTTTTGCTGTGTGATCCACAAACAAAACGCGACTATAAAGAGCGGGACTGTGGGTTTAGGTTTAAGACCGTACTCTCACAGACATACTGGGCGAAGAGAACATGTTCTATTTAGGCTTGTACCTAGTTTGGGGAGGTACTGTCTGGGACAGGGGGAGGGGGTGGGGGGTTCAAGGTTGAGTTGTTCAGTTCTAATGTTGTCATTGTCTTTTTTGTTGTTTTTTTCCAAACATATACAACAGGGTAGTATAACGGGAATGCCCAGGGGGGCCGAAATAATGCGATCAAGTACATTTTGTGGAACATCAAAGGGGTTAACAACCCTGTGAAGCGTAACAGGGTGTTGACACACTTAAAGGGTTTGAATGCAAATGTTGCATTTCTACAAGAGACTCACTTGAGGACTGGTGAGCATTTTAGGATGCGTAGGGACTGGGTTGGTCAAGTGTTCCACTCTAACTTTCATAGTAAATCAAGAGGTGCTGCCATTTTGGTTGATAAAGCTACTCCCTTTGTAGCTTCTGAGGTTATTGCTGATCCTAAGGGACAATACATCATAGTAACCGGTAAACAGTTTTTTACCCCTCTTGTTTTGTCTAGTGTTTATGCTCCCAATTGGGATGACACAAGTTTCATTTCTTCCTTTTTATCTGCTATACCCAATTTAGATTCTCATTTGTTGATTTTAGGGGGGGGTTTCAACTGTAAAATGTCCCCAGTTCTTGACAAGTCCTCACGAAGAACTACAGGCCCATCTAAATGTGCCGTACTTATTCAATCTTTTCTTCAGAAATATGGTATGTTTGAGGCCTGGCGTTTCCTACATCCTACAGATAGACAGTATTCCTTTTATTCTCATGTTCATCAAACATACTCTGTCCCTGTACTATAGATTGCCCTTTAACCTTTGTAGCCTTCTGCCTGGTGTGTTTAACTTGTCTAAAGTATGATATCTTTAAAGCTTTTTTTTGTGTATTATTTATATTTTTTCTAGTTGAGTATATTATTTATATTGCTTTGTTGTCTTGTGTGTGTGTGTAAAATGTAATAAACAGAGTTGTCAACAACAACAAAAAAGAATCTCTCTGTACTTTGCTCCGTTCATCTTTCCCTCGATCCTGACTAGTCTCCCAGGCCCAGCCGCTGAAAAACATCCCCACAGCAGGATGCTGCCACCACCATGCTTCACCATAGGGATGCTGCAGAGATAGTTGTCCTTCTGGAAGGTTCTCCCATCTCGACAAAGGAACTCTGGAGCTCTGTCAGAGTGACCAGCGGGTTCTTGGTCACATCCCTGACCAAGGCCCTTCTCCACCGATTTGTTCAGTTTGGCCGGGAGGCCAGCTCTAGGAAGAGTCTTGGTAGTTCCAAACTTCTTCCATTTAAGAATGATGGAGGCCACTGTGTTCTTAGGGACCTTCAATGCTGCAGACATTTGTTTTGTACCCTCCCCAAAACTGTGCCTCAACACAATTCTGTCTTGGAGCGCTATGGACAATTCCTTTGACCTCATTGCTTGGTTTTTGCTCTGACATCCACTGTCAACTGTGGGACTTTGTATAGACAGGTGTGTGCCTTTCCAAATCATGTCCAATCAATAGGTAAAAATTCCATACATTTCATTTTATTTAGACAGAGATTTTAAAATTGTTAAAGGTGCTACACATAGGATGTTTTAGAATAAATAAATACATCCTATGTGTAGCACCTTTAAAATAGCCCTACAACACTCACTCAAGTAATCAAATACTAACGTCAGTTTGGATATGCGGATATTTGATTAACCGTGCCCATCCCTAGTCTGTGTGTGTATATAGCGAGACTCACCAGCCGAAGCAGAAGAGAGCAAAGTAGAATCCCAGTAGTGTGGCCACCACATGTCTGACGAAGGAACTGGTCTTACTGGGGTGGAGATACAAACGGAACCAGAAGGCAGTCAACAGGGCAAACAACTGGCACACCACAAAGTTGACCTGGAGCAGAGTAGAGAGAGGGGACGGTGGACGGGGAGGGAAAGAGAAGGGAGGGGAGAGGGAGAGAGAGAGGAGGGTGGAGAGTGCAAGAGAATGGAAGGAAATTGAGAATTTAAGGAGCGAAAGAGATGTACATACTGTTATTTTGTGGTGGATGGCGTGTCAACTCTCCGGACCATAATGTAGGTGTGGGCGAGAGATGAGGCCCGCTGATCTTTAGCTGTGAATTTGGGATTCATTTAAAGTCCCTTTAAAGATGATGAGATCAAATATCCAATGCGAGTGTGGGTTCGATTAGACGTGCAGTAACTGACTGTGAAGATAACGCATTCACAGAGATGTCTGAACACTGATAAGCAGCACTACCTAGGTCAAAATGACAGCTTCATCATCTAAAATAGAAGAACCTTCTGCTGTTTACGTTACATGACAGCTAAAATAATCTTGCCATGCAACCACACACATACAGCGCCTTCATAAAGCCATAAGACTGCTAAATGGTCAATTAATGGTTACCCAAACTATCTGCACTGACCCTACGCACATTCACTAGACTATACAGTGCCTTCAGAAAGTATTCACACCACTTGACTTTTTCCACATATTCTTGTGTTACATTCTGATTTTTTGGTCACTGGCCTACACACAATACACCATAATGTCAAAGTAGATTTAAGTTTAGAATTTTTTACTAATTCATAAAAAATGAAAAGCTGAAATGTCTTATAACTTATAAGCCAATAACTTTTCAACCTCTTTGTTGTGGCAAGACAAAATAAAGTTCAGGAGTAAAAATGTCATTAACAAGTCACATAATCCGTTACATATACTCAATCTGTGTGCAATAATAGTGTTCAACATGATTTTTTAAATGACAATGTCATCTCTGTACCCCACACATTCAATGATCTAAGTTCCCTCAGTCGAGCAGTGAATTTCAAACACAGATTCAACCAAAGACCAGGGAGGTTTTCCATTTCCTCGCAACGGGCACCTATTGGTAGATGGGTTAAAAAGAAGCAGACATTGAATATTCCATTGAGCATGGTGAAGTTATTAATGACACTTTGGATGCTGTATCAATACACCCAGTCACTACAAAGATACAGGTGTCCTTCCTAACTCAGTTGCCAGAGAGGAAGGAAATCAGGGATTTCACCATGAGGCCAATGGTGACTTTAAAACAATTCCAGAGTTAAATGGCTGTTGTAGGAGAAAATGGAGGATTTTGTTTTGTATTAATACTTTCTGAAGGCACTGTAGACTATGTGCCAATCCAAAGGCAGTTGCCTGCTGCATACCTGCCTCCAGAGGCACCTACGGGATTTGAAGGCAGCCTTTTAAGGTACCTTGGGATTGAGACAAGCAAATTTTGACATCCTGCCTTGAAATGCTGCTTTTTTCCTTGTCAATTAGGACACAGCCATAGTTTGGTTATCCAGACTGAATGACGTTACACTTGGTTAGCGCTAGAGGTCGACCGATTAATCGTGAACGACCGATTAATTAGGGCAGATTTCAAGTTTTCATAACAATCGGTAATCGGCGTTTTTGGACACCGATGGCCGATTACATTGCACTCCACGAGGAGACTGCATGGCAGGCTGACTACCTGTTATGCGAGTGCAGCAAGGAGCCAAGGTAAGGTGCTAGCTAGTATTAAACTTATCTTATAAAAAACAATCAATCTTAACATAATCACTAGTTAACTACACATGGTTGATGAGATAACTAGTTTATCTAGTTTGTGCCGTGTTGCATATAATCGATGCGGTGCCTGTTAATTTATCATTGCATCACAGCCTACTTCGCCAAACAGGTGATTTAACAAGCGCATTTGCGAAAAAAGCACCGTCTTTGCACCAATGTGTACCTAACCATAAACATCAATGCCTTTCTTAAAATCAATACACAAGTATATATTTTTAAACCTGTATAATTAGTTAATATCGCCTGCTAACATTAATTTCTTTTAACTAGGGAAATTGTGTCACTTCTCTTGCATTCTGTGCAAGCAGAGTCAGGGTATATGCAGCAGTGTGGGCAGCCTGGCTCGTTGTGAACTGTGTGAAGACCATTTCTTCCTAACAAAGACCGTAATTAATTTGCCAGAATTGTACATAATTATGACATAAAATTGAAGGTTGTGCAATGTAACAGCAATATTTAGACTTTGGGTTGCCACCCGTTAGATAAAATACGGAATGGTTCCATATTTCACTGAAAGAATAAAAGTTTTGTTTTCTAAATGATAGTTTCCGGATTTGACCATATTAATGACCTAAGGCTCATATTTCTTTGTGTTATTATATTATAATTAAGTCTAGGATTTGATAGAGCAGTCTGACTGAGCGATGGTGGGCACCAGCAGGCTCATAAGCATTCATTCAAACAGCACTTTACTGAGTTTGCCAGCAGCTCTTCCCTGTGCTTCAAGCATTGCGCTGTTTATGACTTCAAGCCTATCAACTCCCGAGATTAGGCTGGCAATACTAAAGTACCTGTTAGAACATCCAATAGTCAAAGGTATATGAAATACAAATGGTATAGAGAGAAAGTCCTATTATAACTACAACCTAAAACTTCTTACCTGGGAATATTGAAGACTCATGTTAAAAGGAACTACCAGCTTTCATATGTTCTCATGTTCTGAGCAAGGAACTTAAACGTTAGCTTTCTTACATGGCACATATTGCACTTTTACTTTCTTCTCCAACACTTTGTTTTTGCATTATTTAAACCAAATTGAACATGTTTCATTATTTGTTTGAGACTAAACTGATTTTGATGTATTATATTAAGTTAAAATAAGTGTTCATTCAGTTTTGTTGTAATTGTCATTATTGTAAATACATCTCAAATAAAAATGAATAAATAAAAATATTTAAAATTATTTTTTTTAATTTTAATTTTTATAAATCGTCCGATTAATCGGTATCAGCTTTTTTTGGTCCTCCAATAATCGGTATCGGTATTGGCGTTGAAAAATCATACTCGGTCAACCTATAGTTAGCGCAGCTTTCTGTCTGGTTTAACCAGGCTCCCACACACACGCTAAGGATACTGGGTAAAGATGTAGGCCTAAAAGACAGCAACCAGGTTCAGATGTGACTCCCAATCTGCATCCCAAATGGAACACTAATCCTTATGTAGTGCACTACTTTTAACCAGAGCCCATGGGGCTTTGACCACAACCTATATGGCTCTGGTCAAAAGTAGTGCACTATTAAATTAAATATGGTGCCATTAGAGACGCATCCAAAGCAGGGGCCTGGGCGGCAACACCTGGCTACCCAGGATGCCCTGTAACCCAGATAAAACCAGCGTTCCGTTAGCTATTGTGCCAAAACGTCATGGCTAATCAAGAGCCCAGTGGAGCCACAGTAACACACCACAAGAGTCTGGACTGGACAGAGCGAAGGGCACACACACACAATAACCAAAGCAGAGTCCTGAGGCCGGTGTGAGCTGAATACCGATGAGCTGGCAGGGATAAAAGAGGGGACACCCGTGCTCTCCCTCACTCTCTCCCAATCTCTCCCTCTATCTCAGGATCAAAGGTCACCAGACTGGGAGGTGGTCCAGCTCGGAGTCAGACAGTCCGTCCCCTCTGATCCAGCTCATCATCGCCGCACTGAAAGCCAATCCCCCTCATCTGATCTGCAGCTCTGCTACCCTGTAATGAACGGCACATAGACACAGGGGTGTCCCAAATGACACTATATCCCTATATAGCGCACTACTTTTGACCAGAGCCCATAGGGATTATGGTGCAATTTGGGACGCAGTGGGAGAGGCTAGCACTGGCCCTCGTTTAAGGACAGAACATCCATCTGTCAAACTGCTCTTTTAGGAAATGGTAGAAGCTAGGCATTATGGGGGATTCTTGGCAGCATGTAGTGATTGCAACGCCCCTATGCCCCGGGTGATTCAGCCTGCTGCCTCGAAGACTAAGAGAGGCCATGGCATCCATCTGAACTCTAGCATTTACCAAATAAGGTCTGTGCCAAACAAAGGATACTAGTACTCGAATACTAGGACTTAACGCACAGTACAGGTTGTCAAATATACACAAACTGTATACATGAATATCACAGGCTCATAGCTTGAGTCATGCTTTCCTTAGTTCACATTCTCACCATTCTACCAGGAGTGGGGACAGAAGCACAAAAACAAGCTGTCAAATATACTAAGAGTATTCTATATTAGACTCATGCTGGAGTCATGGTTATCACCTTCTCAGTGCTCTGCAACTACTTCATCATTCAAACGCTAGCCTAGAAGAGGATCATTTCCCACCATCACGTCTCATTTTAGTACGAACCTCTATGGGGCCTAATCAGAGGTTCAATTTCCTATTCATATTATTATTATTATTATAACAAAAGATAACAGTTAGTGGGGGAGTTATGGGTTTTGAGCAAGATGTATGTCATCACAAACGGCACATTGTCCCTTTAGTCTTTCAGTCCATTTTTGACTTCCAATTGTCTGCTTCGGTCTCTGCTCTGGACTCTATGTGCCCCATACTCTGACCATCTTTATCTCTGTGGATTCTCTCTTCTCCGGTTGAAGCACCTCCACAGCGCGTAATATTTTACCACGAACACTGCAGCAGAAGCGAACTCCTTCCTCCGCTACTCTTTTGTCTGAGTGAAGCTACAATACATTGAGTTTCCCGGGGAAGATGTGAAGCACAGGGGAAGCTGTGAAGCCAGCTGTAGCAAAATTGTGTTTATCAGTTGGTTATTAAAGAATGTAAAGAAATGTTGTGTATGTTCAATATTGTGTTCACAAGTGTTATTAAATGTGTATGTTTACTGCTTTTTACTGAATCATGAATAGCTACAAATATTGAATAGACATTCGTTCATGTGGCCAGAAAATTGTATATACAGTGCATTCAGAAGATATTCAGAGCCCTTGACTTTTTCCACATTTTGTTACATTACAGCCTTATTCTAACATTGACTTTATAGTTTTCCCCCTCATCAATCTACACACAACACCCCATAATGACAAAGAAAAAACAAAAATGAAATTTACATAACTATTCATACCCTTTACTCAGTACCTTTGGCAGCGATTACAGCATCAAGTCTTCTTGGGTAGGAGGCTACAAGCTTGGCACACCTGTATTTGGGGAGTTTCTCCCATTCTTCTCTGCAGACCCTCTCAAGCTCTGTCAGGCTGGATGGGGAGCATTGCTGCACAGCTATTTTCAGGTCTCTCCGGAGATGTTAGATCGGGATCAAGTCCAGGCTCTGGCTGGGCTACTCGAGGACATTGAGACTTGTCCCGAAGCCACTCCTGCGTTGTCTTGGCTGTGTGCCTAGGGTCGTTGTCCAGTTGGAAGGTGAACCTTCGCTCCAGCAGGTTTTCATCAACGATCGCTCTGTACTTTGCTCCGTTCATCTTTCCCTCGATCCTGACTAGTCTCCCAGGCCCTGCCGCTGAAAAACATCCCCACAGCATGATGCTGCCACCACCATGCTTCAACGTAGGGATGGTGCCAGGTTTCCTCCAGACGTGACACTTGGCATTCAGGCCAGAGTGTTTAATCTTGGTTTCATCAGAGTAGAGAATCTTGTTTCTCATGGTCTGAGAGTCCTTTAGGTGCCTTTTGGCAAATTCCAAGCGGGCGGTCTTGCCTTTTCCTAAGGAGCTGCTTAAATCTGGCCACTCTACCATAAAGGCCTGATTAGTTGAGTGCTGCAGAGATGGTTGTCCTTCTGGAAGGTTCTCCCATCTCCACGGAGGAACTCTGGAGCTCTGTCACAGTGACGATCGGATTCTTGGTCACCTCCCTGACCAAGACCCTTCTCCACTGATTGCTCAGTTTAGCCGGGCGGCCAGCTCTAGGAAGAGTCTTGGTGGCTCCAAACTTCTTCCATTTAAGAATGATGGAGGCCACTGCGTTGTTGGGGACCTTAAATGCTGCAGAAATATTTGTGTACCCTTCCCCAGATCTGTGCCTCGATACAATCCTGTCTCGGAACTCTACGGACAATTCCTTCAACCTCATGGCTTGTTTTTTTCTCTGACATGCACTGTCAACCGTGGGACCTTATTAGACAGGTGTGTCCCTTTCCTAATCATGTCCAATGTAACAAAATGTAGAAAAAGGAAAGGGGTCTGAATACTTACAGTGCCTTGCGAAAGTATTCGGCCCCCTTGAACTTTGCGACCTTTTGCCACATTTCAGGCGTCAAACATAAAGATATAAAACTGTATTTTTTTGTGAAGAATCAACAACAAGTGGGACACAATCATGAAGTGGAACGACATTTATTGGATATTTCAAACTTTTTTAACAAATCAAAAACTGAAAAATTGGGCGTGCAAAATGATTCAGCCCCTTTACTTTCAGTGCAGCAAACTCTCTCCAGAAGTTCAGTGAGGATCTCTGAATGATCCAATGTTGACCTAAATGACTAATGATGATAAATACAATCCACCTGTGTGTAATCAAGTCTCCGTATAAATGCACCTGCACTGTGATAGTCTCAGAGGTCCGTTAAAAGTGCAGAGAGCATCATGAAGAACAAGGAACACACCAGGCAGGTCCGAGATACTGTTGTGAAGAAGTTTAAAGCCGGATTTGGATACAAAAAGATTTCCCAAGCTTTAAACATCCCAAGGAGCACTGTGCAAGCGATAATATTGAAAGGGAAGGAGTATCAGACCACTGCAAATCTACCAAGACCTGGCCGTCCCTCTAAACTTTCAGCTCATACAAGGAGAAGACTGATCAGAGATGCAGCCAAGAGGCCCATGATCACTCTGGATGAACTGCAGAGATCTACAGCTGAGGTGGGAGACTCTGTCCATAGGACAACAATCAGTCGTATATTGCACAAATCTGGCCTTTATGGAAGAGTGGCAAAAAGAAAGCCATTTCTTAAAGATATCCATAAAAAGTGTTGTTTAACGTTTGCCACAAGCCACCTGGGAGACACACAAAACATGTGGAAGAAGGTGCTCTGGTCAGATGAAACCAAAATGGAACTTTTTGGCAACAATGCAAAACGTTATGTTTGGCGTAAAAGCAACACAGCTGAACACACCATCCCCACTGTCAAACATGGTGGTGGCAGCATCATGGTTTGGGCCTGCTTTTCCTCAGCAGGGACAGGGAAGATAGTTAAAATTGATGGGAAGATGGATGGAGCCAAATACAGGACCATTCTGGAAGAAAACCTGATGGAGTCTGCAAAAGACCTGAGACTGGGACGGAGATTTGTCTTCCAACAAGACAATGATCCAAAACATAAAGCAAAATCTACAATGGAATGGTTCAAAAATAAACATATCCAGGTGTTAGAATGGCCAAGTCAAAGTCCAGACCTGAATCCAATCGAGAATCTGTGGAAAGAACTGAAAACTGCTGTTCACAAATGCTCTCCATCCAACCTCACTGAGCTCGAGCTGTTTTGCAAGGAGGAATGGGAAAAAATGTCAGTCTCTCGATGTGCAAAACTGATAGAGACATACCCCAAGCGACTTACAGCTGTAATCTGTAATCGCAGCAAAAGGTGGCGCTACAAAGTATTAACTTAAGGGGGCTGAATAATTTTGCACGCCCAATTTTTCAGTTTTTATTTTGTTAAAAAAGTTTGAAATATCCAATAAATGTCGTTCCACTTCATGATTGTGTCCCACTTGTTGTTGATTCTTCACAAAAAAATACAGTTTTATATCTTTATGTTTGAAGCCTGAAATGTGGCAAAAGGTCGCAAAGTTCAAGGGGGCCGAATACTTTCGCAAGGCACTGTATATAAAACACAAAATTTTATTGAGTTACTGTTCATATAAAAAAAATCAGTTAATTGAAATAAATTCATTAGGCCATAATCTATGGATATTTATTTGACTGGGCAGGGGCGCAGCTATGGGTGGTATGGGAGGGCATAGGCATACCGACTTGGGAGCCAGGCCCATGCACTAGGGAGCCAGGCCCAGCCAATCAGAATGAGTTAGCATGTCAATTGCACGCTCCCTCAAAACTTGAAGCATCTGTGGCAATGACTTATGTGACAAAAATTCACATTTTAGAGTGGCCTTTTATTGACCCCCAGCACAAGGTGCACCTCTGTAATGATCATGCTGTTTAATCAGTTTCTTGATATGCCACACTTGCCAGTGGATTGATTATCTTGACAAATGAGAAATGCTCACTAACAGGGATGTAAACAAATTTGCACACAACATTTGAGAGAAATAAGCTTATTATTTATATGGAACATTTCTGGGATATTTTATTTCAGCTCATGAAACCAACACTTTACATGTCACATTTATATTAGTGTTCAATATATATAGGCTGAATGTTATGGCCTAAAATAAATGTGTTCATATGGGCAGAATATTGTATATTAATACATTGCTATGGTTATATAAAGGCTGAAGGCTAAAAACAGACTAAACTATCTATTTGTTTTAAATAATGTATTTTTGTTTTATCAAGGTTCTACACCATCTATTAACACCAACCATTCACTATAAAACATTTAGTTATTAAGGTAAAGGCTTTGCAAAATACAAACAATTATGGGGCAAAAATAACTAGGCCTATAACATTTATTTCAAATAACCAACGAATAGAAAAATGATGAGAGTAGGCTACATGACAATGCTACATGACAATGCTACATGACAATGCTACATGACATGGCTACATGACTACATGACAATGCTACATGACATGGCTATATGACAAAGCTACATGACAAAGCTACATGACAATGCTACATGACATGGCTACATGACATGGCTACATGACATGGCACATGACAATGCAGCACTAAAAAAATAAGCTAATGAACACATGTCCAAGAAGGTGCTTAGCGTTCTGGTCTCATAAGGATTTGAGTTATTGAAAGGATGGAAATTATTAAGTGTCACAAAGAAGTCTCCAAGTAGGATAGATGGATTTTGTAGCATTCACAACAGTGGAGGCTGCTGAGGGGAGAACGGCTCATAATAACATCCGGAACGAAGCAAATGGAATGGCATCAAACACCTGGAAACCATGTGTTTGATGTATTTGAAACCATTCCACTGATTCTGCTCCAGTCATTACCACAAGCCCGTTCTCCCCAACTAAGGTCCCACCAACCTCCTGTGATTCACCACTGCAACTTAAAAGTGTAGGCAACGCTCTTCAGGTAAGGCTCCAGCCGTTTAGTCATGGTGTACTTCTAAACCAGTGACTTCAGATCCACAGTCATGGTGTACCTCTAGACCAGTGACTTCAGATCCACAGTCATGGTGTACTTCTAAACCAGTGACTTCAGATCCACAGTCATGGTGTACTTCTAGACCAGTGACTTCAGATCCACAGTCATGGTGTACTTCTAAACCAGTGACTTAAGATCCACAGTCATGGTGTACTTCTAAATCAGTGACTTCAGATCCACAGTCATGGTGTAATTCTAAACCAGTGACTTCAGATCCACAGTCATGGTGTACTTCTAGACCAGTGACTTCAGATCCACAGTCATGGTGTACTTCTAGACCAGTGACTTCAGATCCACAGTAATGGTGTACTTCTAAACCAGTGACTTCAGATCCACAGTCATGGTGTACTTCTAAACCAGTGACTTCAGATCCACAGGTCTTTGCCATGGCGGTGGAACGCCAGTAAGTTGCTGCTCCATTCTCTTGTCACCTCTTTGCCTCAATGAACTTCCAAAATGGTGCAGCGCCAAGATGAGCGAAAAGGTTTGATGCCAGCCCTCCACTCCGTTGTTGGTCTTCGCCAAGTCTTGCAGGACAGCATCATGACAGTTCTATTATT